>NC_135971.1:389500-395500 GCF_053455715.1 Rhinoraja longicauda | reverse complement strand
CAATGAAGACAACGACGCCATATGCCGTCTTCACCACTTTGTCTACCCAAAGTATCATATTCTAGAAATTATGTATTTGTCCCCCCAGGTTCCCTGAAAGTGGTGCAAAGTTGCAAAGAGTGCAGAGAAGATTTATGAGAATGTTGCCAGGATTTGAGGGCATGAGCTACAAGGAAAGGTTGGCTAGACTAGAACTTTATTCCATGAAATGCGGGAGGCTGAGGGGTGAACGTATACAGATGTATAAAACCACGATGGGGGGATGTGTTGAATGCACAGTCTTGTACCCAGAGTAGAGGCATGAAGAACCAGAGAACATGTTTAAAGTGAGAAGAGAAAGATTTAATAGGAACCTGAAAGGCAACATTTTCACTCAGTGATATTTGGAATGAGTGGCCAGAGGAGATACTTGAGGTGGGTACAATAACAACATGTAAAAGACATTTGTAAAGGTATATGGACAAGAAACGTTTAGAGTTAGTTACACTGTAAATGACAGGGCCCATGAGAGTAAATAACACTAAATGACAGGGTCAAGGAGTGGTGTAAGTAACACTGTAAATGACAGGGCCCAGGAGTGTAACACTGTAAATGACAGGGCCCAGGGGTGTAACACTGTAAATGACAGGGCCCAGGGGTGTAACACTGTAAATGACAGGACCCAAGAGTGTAAGTAACACTGTAAATGACAGGGCCCAGGAGTGTAACACTGTAAATGACGGCCCAGGAGTGTAAACTAGGTTTAGAGGGATAAAGGCTAAACTCAGGCAGATGGGACTCATGTAGATGGGGCATGTAGGTCGGTGTGGGCATGTTGGGCCAAAAGGCTTGTTTCCACACTGTATGACTCTATGACTCTCCCAGTCCGAGCTCCCTCTCTCACATCAGCCATTGTTTCCATCCGTTGATGAATGCTCCTGTGATTTTTCATCAGCTGTTTTCTCTGCCTCAGACATGGAGAGTCCATTGTTCTCAGTCAGTGCGCTTCCTAAAACATACACAATACTAAGAAGCATCATTGGACAGAGGGCTCTGACTATTGGATCTTAAATGGACAGAGGATGTTGAAGAACATCTACTGGACACATCCATACAACACCACGGGCAATGCAATGCATCTTCTATAATTTTAATGGACAATTATAATCGAACTGCCCACCACAGAATCCTCCAATCCAACCAACACCACCAATTCCATGCTTAAAAATGACACCAGCTCCTCCCACCCTTCTTCATCTAATCCCAGCACATTGAGCTTCTGTTGCAGTCCCCACATTTAGTTATCCAACCTTCCTTTGAATACTTGCACACACAAGAACCGCGCCAGTGGATATGTAATGTACATAGAGCATTGGATAGAAACTTCCACAGGACAATCGCTGTGCCAGACATTGGTCACTGGGTTCGGGATCAGTAATGGGCTAACGGCACACAGGGCCTGGGCCGCTGAAGACAAAGACATTAATTGTGAAGCTGTTAAATTTGTGGATAACAGGTCAGAATTAGAGTGGCTGAGAGAGACAACCACTGAAGGTAATGGTGGGGCATATGTGATAGGAAGGGGCAAGGCCATGGAAGGCATTTAAAACCAGGTTATGAATTTTATGACCAGGATCAGCAGTAACAGGTGAATGAGATTGGTGCATTAGAGAAATGATAATAGGTAAAATTCTGCCTTTGCTTTCAAACTGTAATAAAGTTTCCATTCTCTCCCTTCACTGCCCCCGAATACCGTCTGCAACTCAAACACCTCCTTGTCATGCCCATCCATTCATTAGTTTGTCTCTCTCACTCTGTGTCTCTCCAACTATTGTCTCTTTCATACCTTCTCCCCTCACTCTCCATTGGACAATCCCTCTCTCGATCCACATTTCCAACTTTTGCTCAGTTTGCCACTGTGACATTTGGCCAGTTATGTGGGACCCTGAAGTGGAAGATGCCTTATTCTCATTGAACTGCCATTATAAATATGATAACAGAACAGGGTAGAATTGAACAGTGGCGCATTTCCATTGGAACTGCAATGTCCACATATGCGAGAGTGAATTATTAAGATACTGCACGTAAACAGGCCACTCAGTCCAATAATTCAAAGATGGACACAAACAGCTGGAGTAACTCAGCGGGACCCGTCTAAAGAAGGATCGACATAAAATGTCACCCATTCCTTTTCCCCAGAGATGCTGCCTGTCCCAATGATTTACTCCAGCTTTTTGTGTATATTTGGAAATGAATACCTGTATTGAACGTGTAACTTCCGGAAATGTCGGATGGGGTTGTTGAAAAGAAAATGTTTTGTAAATATTCATTACTTGAATAAAGTATTTTTTGAAATTAAAAATAAATAAATAAATCTTCCGTTTAAACCAGCATCTACAGTTCCTTCCTGCACAGTCCAATATTTCAAACTGCATTGAAAACTCTCTTTGCCTCCCTCTCCCCCCACTCCACCAACTCTCCTTTAGTTCTTGTTTCATTTGTGGCTTCATTTGCATCTGTGGCTTAATTTGCATCTGACACCTTTCACAGAATGTTACCTGTGCCTGATATGAAAAGTACTTTGTTTTCCATCCAGGTGTTTCTTGTTACAAACAGGATTATAATATAATAATAATAATAATAAGCATTTATTTTATATAGCGCCTTATCGGGAGCTCAAAGCGCTTTACAAGAACAATCATAACATAAAAACAAACAGACAAACTATCCTAACGGAGAAGCGGTGAATAAACAGCGCCAGTGTCCTCTCACGTCAGGGTCCGGCAGTAGACAACAAAAAGCACAGGACACACAGATACAATTTTTACACAAACAGCCATCACAGTGATTTCTCTAGGCACACCCTCACTGTGATGGAAGGCAAAGAAAAGTCTTATCTCCTCCTCATTCTTCTCCCGTGGTGCCACGAGGTGATCGAGGCTCCCAACTTTTTGAAGCCCCACCGGGCGATGGAAAGTCCCATGGCCGAGCCGAGCAGGCCGATGAAAGTCCTGAGCCCAATCTGCAGAGTTTCCATTGGAAATGTTATGATGGCAGATTTGAATTTGGTATACAGAAACCCTCCACTCAAACTCCTCTGAAAACTCCCTTTATCTGTCCGTTTCCTCCTTCTATCCCCACCACTCTGCCACTCTTCTTTTCCATAAATTCTCCTGTTTCCTTATTGCTCAATTTGCATCTGAGCCCTTTCATCAATGGTTACCTGATTCCTTGGTGTGAAAAGTCCCCTGTTCTCAGTCTATGTATTTCCTGTTAAAAACAGCGATGATAGAGCAGGGCAGAGTTAACTCATTATAACCATATAACAATTACAGCACGGAAACAGGCCCGTTCGGCCCTACCAGTCCACGCCGACCACTTTCTCTGACCTAGTCTCATCTACCTGCTCTCAGACCATAACCCTCCAATCCCCTCCTATCCATATACCTATCCAATTTACTCTTAAATAATAAAATCGAGCCTGCCTCCACCACTTCCACCCGAAGCTCATTCCACACAGCCACCACCCTCTGAGTAAAGAAGTTACCCCTCATGTTACCCCTAAACTTTTGTCCCTTAATTCTGAAGTTATGTCCCCTTGTTGGAATCTTCCCCACTCTCAAAGGGAAAAGCCTACCCACGTCAACTCTGTCCATCCCTCTTAACATTTTAAAAACCTCTATCAAGTCCCCCCTCAACCTTCTACGCTCCAAAGAATAAAGACCCAACCTGTTCAACCTCTCTCTGTAGCTTAAGTGCTGAAACCCAGGCAACATTCTAGTAAATCTCCTCTGTACCCTCTCCATTTTGTCGACATCCTTCCTATAATTTGGCGACCAGAACTGCACACCATACTCCAGATTCGGCCTCACCAATGCCCTGTACAATTTCAACATTACATCCCAACTTCTATATTCGATGCTCTGATTTATAAAGGCAAGCATACCAAACGCCTTCTTCACCACCCTATCCACATGAGATTCCACCTTCAGGGAACAATGCACAGTTATTCCCAAATCCCTCTGTTCCACTGCATTCCTCAATTCCCTACCATTTACCCTGTACCTCCTATTTTGATTTGTCCTACCAAAATGCAGCACCTCACACTTATCAGCATTAAACTCCATCTGCCATCTTTCAGCCCACCCTTCCAAAAGGCCCAAGTCTCTCTGTAGACTTTGAAAATCTACTTCATTATTAACTACACCACCTATCTTAGTATCATCTGCATACTTACTAATGCAATTTGCCACACCATCATCCAGATCATTAATGTAAATGACAAACAACAGTGGACCCAACACAGATCCTTGGGGTACTCCACTAGACACTGGCCTCCAACCTGACATACAGTTGTCAACCATTACCCTCTGGTATCTCCCATTCAGCCATTGTTGAATCCATCTTGCAACCTCACTATTAATACCCAACGATTTAACCTTCTTAATCAACCTTCCATGTGGAACCTTGTCAAATGCCTTACTGAAGTCCATATAGACAACATCCACAGCCTTGCCCTTATCAATTTCCCTGGTAACCTCTTCAAAAAATTCAAGAAGATTAGTCAAACATGACCTTCCAGGCACTAATCATGTTTGACTAATCTTCTTGAATTTTTTTACTGTTTCTAATCAGGCCTTGATTATCCATGTGATTATATATATTGTCCCTAAGTATCTTTTCCATTAATTTTCCCACCACAGACGTCAAACTAACAGGTCTATAATTGCTAGGTTTACTTTTAGAACCTTTTTTAGAACCTTTTTTACCATTAGTATTGTAGTGGTTGCAAAAACATGGGTGTTTTGTGTGGATTTTACTGCAGAGGAACAAACCATTGGGCCCAACGACATTGACTTGTTTTATACTGCACACCAACATACTGCAATGTGGAAGCACTGTGCACTCAGCTGTGTCGTGGGACTGCAGTGAACAGAGGGGACGGGACAAGGAACATCCACACAATCATTCCTCGTTCACTAAAAATTACATCAGTTTATCTAAATAAATGAATTGGAGGCAGCCATATATCTTGGACCATTAAAAAATATGGAGAGTACTGCAAAGAGAGGGACAGATAGGACCACTAAACGGTTTGAAAATCAGCATCAGAACATCATGACTGAGCTCAACATAGAAGACATAGTGGAATAAGACTGCACAAACTGGAAAACAAGGATTATCTGTTACTCACTCAAGCTTCCAAGGTTATTCTGTTTATCAGTCTGTCCACCCACTCGTCGTTCTCTGCTGTTCCCTCATATTCCAGTCCCCATTTCACCAACTGCTCCCTTGATTCTTTGTGTCGAATTTTGGTCAGTTTGCAGCCTTCTGTTCACCAATGTTACCTGCGCTCCTGATATTGAAAGTTGCTTGTTCGCACTTTCTTCAGTCTGATGAAGGGCCCTAACCCAAACCGCTTTCCATTCCTTCAGCAAACACTGCCTGAGCTGTTGTATTACTCCAGCATTTTGTTCAAGATTCCAATAATTGTAGTTCCCGAATCTTGCTCTCATTTTGCCAGGATAGTTGAAGAGGGCTGAATTGACCAGGACATGTGATTCCATTTGACCTGCAATGGCCACAGAAGGGAAGATGAATTATTTATGTCTCTGCACAGAAACACGTCGTTCTGCCCAGCAGATCCATGACATGTTTTACATTCTACATCAACCTCCTGTAACGTGGCAGCTCTGGACACTCAGCTGTGCGGTGGGACTACAGTAACAGAGAGGACTGGAAAAGGAACATACATATTGGTGTCGGTGCTCGATTACTATGATGTGCGGACAGCACATGGGTCCTCGGCAGCTGCAAAACTGCCAAGACTTGAAAATTATGTTGGGATTTTAAATGTGTTTAAAGGGATGGAATGGATAAGCTGTCTATTTTCCCTCGAAAATCAGGATGAGAATATCATGACTGAGCTCAACACAGAGGATATAGTGGAATAAGACAATAGACAATAGGTGCAGGAAGAGGCCAATCGGACCTTCGAGTCAGCACCACCATTCAATGTGA
>NC_135971.1:352000-389000 GCF_053455715.1 Rhinoraja longicauda | reverse complement strand
CCCCCACCCTGTCCCTGACCCACCCATTGCCCCCACCCTGTCACTCACCCACCCACCCATTGCCCCCATCCTGTCACAGACCCACCCATTGCCCCCACCCTGTCACCCACCCATTGCCCCCACCCTGTCCCTGACCCACCCATTGCCCCCACCCTGTCCCTGACCCACCCATTGCCCCCACCCTGTCACTGACCCACCCATTGCCCCCACCCTGACCCACCCACCCATTGCCCCCACCCTGTCCCTGACCCACCCATTGCCCCCACCCTGACCCACCCACCCATTGCCCCCACCCTGTCCCTGACCCACCCATTGCCCCCACCCTTTCACTGACCCACCCACCCATTGCCCCCACCCTGTCCCTGACCCACCCATTGCCCCCACCCTGTCACTGACCCACCCATTGCCCCCACCCTGTCACTGACCCACCCACCCATTGCCCCCACCCTGTCACTGACCCACCCATTGCCCCCACCCTGTCCCTGACCCACCCATTGCCCCCACCCTGACCCACCCACCCATTGCCCCCACCCTGTCCCTGACCCACCCATTGCCCCCACCCTTTCACTGACCCACCCACCCATTGCCCCCACCCTGTCCCTGACCCACCCATTGCCCCCACCCTGTCACTGACCCACCCATTGCCCCCACCCTGTCACTGACCCACCCACCCATTGCCCCCACGCTGTCACCCACCTATTGCCCCCACCCTGTCCCTGACCCACCCATTGCCCCACCCTGTCCCTGACCCACCCATTGCCCCCACCCTGTCCCTGACCCACCCATTACCCCCACCCTGTCACTCACCCACCCACCCATTCCCCCACCCTGAGCCACCCACCCATTGCCCCCATCCTGTCACTCACCCACCCACCCACCCATTGCCCCCACCCTGTCCCTGACCCACCCATTGCCCCACCCTGTCACTCACCCACCCACCCATTGCCCCCACCCTGTCACTGACCCACCCATTGCCCCACCCTGTCCCTGACCCACCCATTGCCCCCACTCTGTCACTGACCCACCCACCCATTGCCCCCACCCTGTCACCCACCCATTGCCCCCACCCTGTCCCTGACCCACACATTGCCCCCACCCTGTCCCTGACCCACCCATTACCCCCACCCTGTCACTCACCCACCCACCCATTGCCCCCACCCTGTCACTCACCCACCCACCCATTCCCCCACCCTGAGCCACCCACCCATTGCCCCCACCCTGTCCCTGACCCACCCATTGCCCCCACCCTGTCCCTGACCCACCCATTGCCCCCACCCTGTCACTGACCCACCCATTGCCCCCACCCTGACCCACCCACCCATTGCCCCCACCCTGTCCCTGACCCACCCTGTCCCTGACCCACCCATTGCCCCACCCTGTCACTCACTCACCCACCCACCCATTGCCCCACCCTGTCCCTGACCCACCCATTGCCCCACCCTGTCACTCACTCACCCACCCACCCATTGCCCCCACTCTGTCACTGACCCACCCACCCATTGCCCCCACCCTGTCCCTGACCCACACATTGCCCCCACCCTGTCCCTGACCCACCCATTGCCCCACCCTGTCCCTGACCCACACATTGCCCCCACCCTGTCCCTGACCCACCCATTGCCCCACCCTGTCCCTGACCCACCCATTGCCCCCACCCTGTCACTCACCCACCCACCCATTGCCCCACCCTGTCCCTGACCCACACATTGCCCCCACCCTGTCCCTGACCCACCCATTGCCCCACCCTGTCCCTGACCCACCCATTGCCCCCACCCTGTCACTCACCCACCCACCCATTGCCCCCACCCTGTCACTCACCCACCCACCCATTCCCCCACCCTGAGCCACCCACCCATTGCCCCCACCCTGTCCCTGACCCACCCATTGCCCCCACCCTGACTCACCCACCCATTGCCCCACCCTGTCACACACCCACCCATTGCCCCCACCCTGACCCACCCACCCATTGCCCCCACCCTGACCCACCCACCCATTGCCCCCACCCTGTCCCTGACCCACCCATTGCCCCCACCCTGTCACTGACCCACCCACCCAATGCCCCACCCTGTCACTGACCCACTCACCCATTGCCCCCACCCTGTCACACACCCACCCACCCATTGCCCCCACCCTGTCACTGACCCACCCACCCATTGCCTCCATCCTGTGACAAGTTGTCTTCCCCCATCTCTCCTTCCCCCTTGAACACAGTCGTCACCTCCCCCCAAACCCAGAATCTAGCCGTTTCCACCCCTAACCTCCCAAGGATCCAGTTGTCCCCTGTCCCCCCTCTCCCATGGACCCAGCCTCACATCCCCTCCGGGATTCAACCATCCCCTCCTTCTACCCGGGACCAACCTCGCCTCCACTAAGCACCCAGCCAATTTCCCACCATTCCACTTCCCATTCCTCCCCCCCTCTGGACCAGGACGTCCCCTCCACCTGCCCCCCACCTCCTCTATTCCCCCCCACATAATCTCTTCCGCAGCTGGGACCCAGTCGTCCTCCTCCCAGGACCCACCCTCGCCTCCCCTCCTTCTCCCCGGGACCCGTCCTCACCTCTTCGTGGGGGAAGAGTAGGGGAGGGTGAGTTGAGAGGAGAGTGACTGGAGTGGGAGAGTATGTAGTCTTGAGTCGGGGAAGCTGAGAGTATGGGGTGGGCGAGGTGCAGGCTGTGTGAGGTTAAGGCGGGAGGCGGCAGGGTGGGGGGATGGGGCCGTTAGGACAGGGGGTGGTTAGGGTTGGGGCGGGGGGAGTATAGGACAGGGGAGGTAAGGGCAGGGGCGAGGGGAGGTAAGGACAGGGGCGGGGGGTTAGGGTGGGGGGAAGCTAGGGCGGGGACGAGGGGAGGTTAAGGGCAGGGGCAGGGGGAGGTTGGGGCGGGGGGAGGTTGGGGCGGGGGGAGGTTGGGGCGGGGGGAGGTTGGGGCGGGGGCAGGTTGGGGCGGGGGGAGGTTAGTGGAAGTTTGGGCGGGGGGAGGTTGGGGCGGGGGGAGGTTGGGGCGGGGGGAGGTTGCAGTGGGGGAGGTTGGGGCGAGGGGAGGTTAGGTTGGGGAGCGGGAGTTGGGTTGGGCGGGGGTGGGGTGAAGGTTGGGGCGGGGGGAGGTTAGTGGAAGTTGGAGCGGGGGGAGGTTGGGGCGGGAGGAGGTTGGGGCGAGGGGGGGTTAGTGGAAGTTGGGGCGGGGGAGGTTGGGGCGGGGGGAGGTTAGGTTGGGGAGCGTGAGTTGGGTTGGGCGGGGATGGGGTGAGGGTTGGGGTGGGGGTGGGGTGAGGGTTGGGGTGGGGGTGGGGTGAGGGTTGGGGTGGGGGCGGGGGTGGGGTGAGGGTTGGGGTGGGGTGGGGTGAGGGTTGGGGTGGGGTGGGGTGAGGGTTGGGGTGGGGTGGGGTGAGGGTTGGGGTGGGGTGGGGGTGGGGTGAGGGTTGGGGCGGGGGTGGGGTGAGGGTTGGGGCGGGGGTGGGGGTGGGGTGAGGGTTGGGGTGGGGGCGGGGGTGGGGTGAGGGTTGGGGTGGGGTGGGGTGAGGGTGGGGGTGGGGTGGGGTGAGGGTTGGGGTGGGGGTGGGGTGAGGGTTGGGGTGGGGGCGGGGGTGGGGTGAGGGTTGGGGTGGGGTGAGGGTTGGGGTGG
Source organism: Rhinoraja longicauda (assembly GCF_053455715.1). Lineage (NCBI taxonomy): Eukaryota > Metazoa > Chordata > Chondrichthyes > Rajiformes > Arhynchobatidae > Rhinoraja > Rhinoraja longicauda. The sequence continues at coordinate 385,381 of NC_135971.1, read as the reverse complement.
GGGTGGGGGTGGGGTGAGGGTTGGGCGGGGGAGGGGTGAGGGTTGGGGTGGGGTGACGTTAGGGTGTTTTTGTTGCGTGCGATCCTGTCAGTAAATAGATTATACATGATTACATTCAAGGAGTTCACATTGTATTGATACCGGATTAAAGAAATAACATTTTGATCAAGATGTAGTAAAATCCGATTAAAAACCGTCTGAGGGTCTTCAATGCGGTAGTTGTTCGGTCAGGGCCACTTCTTGTTGGCGACAGGATGATTCAGTTGCCTGATAACAGCTGGGAGGAAACTGTTCCTGGATCTGGAGGTGTGTGTTCACACTTCTGTACCTCTTGCCTGATGGGAGAGGGAAGGAGAGGGAGTGTCAGAAGTGAGACTGGTCCTTGATCATGTTGGTTGTCTTGCCGAGGCTGCGTGAAGTGTAGATGGAGTCAATGGTATAGAGGGCCGAGAGACTGGCGGAGAGCACGGGGCAACGGCTGGAATGATGGAGTGGAGGGAGAGTGGAGCAGAGCAGATTGATGCGGGCGAGGGCTGGACACTCCCCAACAACTGCTGGTCTACATCGGTCTCCTTCCATCCCCACTACACCCACTGTCTGTTCACACTTTATCACAGATCCAGCCTCCGTACCAACTGAGGAACCCCAGGAAACAACACCCGAACCCCGGGAGGATTTGTCCACCGTCCCAGAACCAGATACAAGCTCAGGTATCGATGGGTGGATCATTGGAACAAGTTCTTGCACCAAACCTTCACGGGAAAGAGTAGGATAGGGGGACAAAAAATATTGACACAGGGGAGAGGGAGGAGAGAGTAGAGGTTGAGGGGATCTGGAGCGAGAGGAAGGAGATGGTCGTCCTTAGACAGGGAGGAGGGCGTGTGGAGTGGGGAGGATGAGGTTTGGATCGGGGGGGGGGCTCTGGAGTGGGGTGAATGTAGTGTGGTGTAGAATGTCTGGGGTGAGGAGTAGGGGTGTGGAGTGAGGGGATGGGTCTGGAGTCAGGGGAGAGGGTCTGGAGTGGGGGGAGGGTGACGTTTGGAGGAGGGAGGAAGAATCTGGAGTGGGGGATGGGTCTGGTGTAGGGGAAGGATAGAGTGTAGGGTTGACGGAGGTGAACGTGTGAGGTGGGAAGAGCACGCAATGTGAGGTAGGGGGAAAGAGGGAGGGAGTGTGGGGTTAGGGAGGGGGTGTGCTGGAGGTCAGGAAAGAGCTTGCAGAGGGGTTGGTGGGTGGAGTGAAGGGAGTGAGGGGTGAGGCTAGATGGTGAGGGTGTTGGGAGAGGTGTGGGGTGAAAGTGGATGCAGAGGGGATGGGGGATGTGTGTGGGGTGAGGGTGCAGGGTGAGGGGTTTGGGGAGGAGAGAGTGTGTGGTGGGGGAGGTTGGGGGGGTTGAGGGAGAAAGGGGCGTTGATTGAGGGCGGAGGGAGCACGAGATGGGAGAGGACAGTGTGGTGTTGGGGGAAGTGTAAAGTGGGAATAGGAAGGAGTCTGGAGTGAGGGGAGGTTGGAGAGAGGGAGAGGGAACACAAGGGGAGGTGTCAGGATATGCGGTGCAGGGGAGGGCTGGATAATTGGGGTCACCAGAGACTGGTGTTGCCGTGTACTTCGGACACCTTCCATCCCACAGAGCTGCTGCATTATTTCCCCACTACACCCACTGTCTGTCCACACTTTATTACAGATCCAGCCTCCGGACCAACTGAGGAACCCCAGGAAACAACACCCGAACCCCAGGAGGATTTGTCCACCGTCCCAGAACCAGGAACAAGCTCAGGTATCAAGGGAGGGATCATTGGGACAGGGTCTTGCACCAAAGCATCATGCCAGTGGGGGAAGAGTAGGATTGGGAGACAAGAGGACCATTGGCACCAGGGAGAGGGAGGGGAGAGTAGGGGTTGAGGGGATCTGGAGTGAGAGGGTAGTGTGGAGTGGGGGAAGAGTGGGATGGGTTCTGGAGTGGGGAGAGTTGGATTTGGAACGGGGAGGAGGATCTGGAGTGGGGGGAGGGGAGTCTGTAGTGTGGGAGGAGGGGGTCTGGAGTGATGAGTAGGGGTCTGGGGTGTGGGGAGGATGATGTTTGGAGCGAGGGGAGAGGTCTGGATAAGAGGGAGGATAGAGTCGGTTCGTTGGAGTTTAACGTGTGGGGTGGGGAGAGGATGGGGTGGGGGGAGGGAGGGAGGGTGGGGGGAGGGAGGGAGGGTGGGGTTAAAGAGGAGGGGTTGGGCTGGGGATGTGGAGAGAGCGTGCAACGGGGTTGGTTGGTGGAGTGAAGGAAGCGAGTGGTGAGGCTGGATGGAGAGTGGTTTGGGAGGAGGTGTGTGGGTGGAGGGAGAGGGTGTTGGGGAGGAGAGAGAGTTGGATGGGGACGATTGAGAGCGGGGTGAGTGTGGACGAAGCGTGGAGTGAGGGAGGAGGGTGTGTTGTGTTGGGGGGGGGGGTGTAAAGTGGGATTAGGAGTCCTGAGTGAGGGGAGACTGGAGTAGGGGAGGGAATACAAGGGGAGGTGTCAGGATACACAGTGCAGCAGAGGGCTGGACAATTGGAGTCACCAGAGACTGGTGTCACCGTGCTCTTCGGACACCTTCCATCCCACAGAGCTGCTGGATTATTTCCCCACTACACCCACTGTCTGTCCACACTTTATTACAGATCTAGCCTCCGTACCAACTGAGGAACCCCAGGAAACAACAGCCGAACCCCGGGAGGATGTGTCCACTGTCCCAGAACCAGATGCAATATCAGGTATCGAGGGAAGGATTGTTAGAACAGTTTCTTGCCTCAAAGCCTCGTGCCAGTGGAGGAAGAGTAGGATAGGGGGACGAGAGAAATATTAACCCCAGGGAGAGGGAGGAGAGAGTAGCAGTTGAGGGGATCTGGAGAGATAGGGAGAAAATGGTCTTCTAGAGTGGGGAGAGGGTCTGGAACAGGGGGAATGAGGTAGGGGGTCTGAAGTGTGGAGGCGGGGACTTGAGTGAGGAGTAGGGGTCTAGATTGGGGGAGGATGGAGTTTGGATTGGGGAGAAATGGTCTGGGGGGTGAGAGTGTGGTGTGGTGGGGTAGTGGGGTGGGAAGGGGTCTGGAGTAGGGGGAGGCCAGAGCGTGGGGTTGGAGGTGGCCGACATGTGGAGGATGGAGGGAGGAGGGGTGGGCTGGTGCGAGGAGCGTGCGTGCAACAGGGTTGGTGGGATGAGGGAACAAGGGGTGAGGGTAGAGGGAGAGGGGGTTGAGGGAGGAGGGAGTGTAGGGTGGGGGTGGATGGAGAGTGGGTTGGGGAGGTGAGTGTGGTGTGGGGGGGGTGAGAGTGTGGTGGGAGGGTGAGTGTGTGGTGTGGGGGGGGGTGAGTGTGTGGTTTTGGGGGGGAGTGAGAGTGTGGTGTTGGGGGGGTGAGAGTGTGGTGTTGGAGGGCAAAAGTGTGGTGTTTGGGGGTGAGAGTGTGGTATTGGGGGGGTGAGTGTGTGGTGTGGGGGGGTAAGTGTGTGGTGTTGGGGGGGAGTGAGAGTGTGGTGTTGGGGGTGAGAGTGTGGTATTGGGGGGGTGAGAGTGTGGTGTGGTGGGGGAGTGAGTGTGCGGGGTTGGGGGGGGTGAGAGTGTGGTGTTGAGGGGGGTGAGTGTGTGGTGTTGGGGGGCAAAAGTGTGGTGTTGGGGGGGTGAGTGTGGTGTGTGGGGGCAGTGTGGTGTTGGGGGGAGTGAGAGTGTGGTGTTGGGGGGAGTGAGAGTGTGGTGTGGGGGAGTGAGAGTGTGGTGTGGGGGGGTGAGAGTGGTGTGGGGGGAGTGAGAGTGTGGTGTTGGGGGGGAGTGAGTGTGCGGGGTTGGGGGGGTGAGAGTGTGGTGTTGAGGGGGGTGAGTGTGTGGTGTGGGGGGGTGAGTGTGTGGTGTGGGGGGGGGGTGAGTGTGTGGTGTTGGGGGGGTGAGAGTGTGGTGTTGGGGGAGGAGTGAGATTGTGGTGTGGGTGGGTGTGGGGTTGGGGGGGGTGAGAGTGGGGTTTGGGGGAGTGAGTGTGGGGTTGGGGGAGTGAGAGTGTGGGGTTGGGGGAGTGAGAGTGTGGGGTTGGGGGGAGTGAGAGTGTGGGGTTGGGGGGTGAGTGTGGGGTTGGGGGGGTGAGTGTGTGGTGTTGGGGGGCAAAAGTGTGGTGTTGGGTGGGTGAGTGTTGTGTGTGGGGGCAGTGTGGTGTTGGGGGGAGTGAGAGTGTGGTGTGGGGGAGTGAGAGTGTGGTGTGGGGGGGTGAGAGTGTGGTGTGGGGGGGGAGTGAGTGTGCGGGGTTGGGGGGGTGAGAGTGTGGTGTTGAGGGGGGTGAGTGTGTGGTGTTGGGGGGCAAAAGTGTGGTGTTGGGGGGGTGAGTGTGGTGTGTGGGGGCAGTGTGGTGTTGGGGGGAGTGAGAGTGTGGTGTTGGGGGGAGTGAGAGTGTGGTGTGGGGGAGTGAGAGTGTGGTGTGGGGGGGTGAGAGTGGTGTGGGGGGAGTGAGAGTGTGGTGTTGGGGGGGAGTGAGTGTGCGGGGTTGGGGGGGTGAGAGTGTGGTGTTGAGGGGGGTGAGTGTGTGGTGTGGGGGGGTGAGTGTGTGGTGTGGGGGGGTGAGTGTGTGGTGTTGGGGGGGTGAGAGTGTGGTGTTGGGGGAGGAGTGAGATTGTGGTGTGGGTGGGTGTGGGGTTGGGGGGGGTGAGAGTGGGGTTTGGGGGAGTGAGAGTGTGGGGTTGGGGGAGTGAGAGTGTGGGGTTGGGGGAGTGAGAGTGTGGGGTTGGGGGGAGTGAGAGTGTGGGGTTGGGGGGAGTGAGAGTGTGGGGTTGGGGGGAGTGAGAATGTGGTGTGGGGAGGTGAGAGTGGGGTTGGGGGAGTGAGAGTGTGGGGTTGGGGGGAGTGAAAGTGTGGGGTTGGGGGAGTGAGAGTGTGGGGTTGGGGGGAGTGAGAGTGTGGGGTTGGGGGGAGTGAGAGTGTGGTGTGGGGAGGTGAGAGTGGGGTTGGGGGAGTGAGAGTGTGGGGTTGGGGGGAGTGAGAGTGTGGGGTTGGGGGAGTGAGAGTGTGGGGTTGGGGGAGTGAGAGTGTGGTGTGGGGGGGGTGAGTGTGTGGGGTTGTGGGGAGTGAGAGTGTGGTGTGGGGGGGGAATGTAAAGTGGGATTGGGAAGAAGTCTGGAGTGAGGGGAGTCTGGAGTGGGGGGAGGCTAGAGTGAGGGGAGGCTGGAGTGAGGGGAGTCTGGAGTGAGGGGAGTCTGGAGTGAGGGGAGTCTGGAGTGGGGGGAGGCTGGAGTGAGGGGAGGCTGGAGTGAGGGGAGGCTGGAGTGAGGGGAGGCTGGAGTGGGGGGAGGCTGGAGTGAGGGGAGGCTGGAGTGAGGGGAGGCTGGAGTGGGGGACAGGGAATACAAGGGGAGGTGTCAGGATACACGGTGCAGGAGAGAAAGATAGAAACAGAAAATAGGTGCAGGAGGAGGCCATTCGGCCCTTCGAGCCGGCATCGCCATTCATAGTGATCATGGCTGATCGTCCACAATCAGTAACCCGTGCCTGCCTTCTCCCCATATCCCTTGATACCACGAGCCCCTAGAGCTCTATCTAACTCTCGCTTAAATCCATCCAGTGATTTGTCCTCCACTGCCCTCTGTGGCAGAGAATTCCACAAATTCACAACTCTCTGGGTGAAAATGTTCCTTCTCACCTCAGTTTTAAATGGCCTCCATTTATTCTAAGACTGTGGCCCGTGGTTCTGGGGCTGGTGTCGCTGTGTACTTTGGTCTCCTTCCATCTCGCAGAGCTGCTGGATTATTTCCCCACTCCACCCACTGTCTGTCCACACTTTATTACAGATCCAGCCTCCGTACCAACTGAGGAACCCCAGGAAACAACAGCCGAACCCCGGGAGGATTTGTCCACTGTCTCAGAACCAGATACAAGCTCAGGTATCAATGGAGGGATTGTTGGAAGAGGGTCTTGCACCACAGTTGTGGGGGGGAACTAGGATAGGGGGATGAGAGAAATATTGACAACAGGGTAGAAGGAGGCGAGAGTAGGGGTTGAGGGGATCTGGAATGATAGAGAGAGGTGGTGGCGATGTGGTGTGAGGATCAGTGGGCTGGAGTGGGGCAGGAGGTGTCTGAAATGGGAAGGAGGTGGGATGTAGTTGGGCAGGAGGGGTCTGGCATGTAGCAGAGGTGGGCTGTAGTGGGGGAGGAGGTGGGGGGTGGTGGGGGGGGTTGGGGTGGAGTGGTGGGGTTGGCTGGAGTGGGGGTGGGCTGGAGTGGGGGGTGGTGGGCTGGAGTGGGGGAGGAGGTGGGCTGCAGTGGGTGGGAGGAGGAATCTGGAGCGGGGAGCGGTCTGCAGTGTGGAATGTCAGGTCTGGAGCAGGGGAAGGATTGAGTGTGGGGTGGTGGAGGCCAATGTGTGCGTTGGGTGGGGTTTGGGGGGAGGGAGTGCAAGGTTTGGGCGTGGGGAGCGCGGTGTGTGGGGAACCCGGGTGTTTGGGTAGAGCGGGGGGTTGGGGGGCGCGGGGGGTTGGGGGGCGCGGGGGGAGCAGAGGTGGCCTGGAGTGGGGGGGAGATGGGCTGGAGTGGGGGGATGTGGGCTGGAGTGTGGGGGAGGTGGCCTGGAGTGGGGGGGGAGGTGGGCTGGAGTGTGGGGGAGGTGGGCTGGAGTGGGGGGGAGGTGGGCTGGAGTGGGGGGGGAGGTGGGCTGGAGTGTGGGGGAGGTGGCCTGGAGTGGGGGGGAGGTGGCCTGGAGTGGGGGGGAGGTGGGCTGGAGTGGGGGGGAGGTGGCCTGGAGTGGGGGGGAGGTGGGCTGGAGTGGGGGGGAGGTGGGCTGGAGTGGGGGGGAGGTGGGCTGGAGTGGGGGGGGAGGTGGGCTGGAGTGTGGGGGAGGTGGCCTGGAGTGGGGGGGAGGTGGCCTGGAGTGGGGGGGAGGTGGGCTGGAGTGGGGGGGAGGTGTGCTGGAGTGGGGGGGGGAGGTGGGCTGGAGTGGGGGGGGGAGGTGGGCTGGAGTGGGGGGAGGAGGTGGGCTGGAGTGGGGGGAGGAGGGGTTTGGAGCGGGGGAGCGGTCTGCAGTGTGGGATGTGAGGTCTGGCGCGGGGGTGATTGAGTGTGGGGTGGGGGAGGCCAATGTGTGCGTTGGGTGGGGTTTGCGGGAAGGGAGTGCGAGGTTTAAGAGGGGGTGGGAAGGGCGGGGGTTTGGGAGCGCGGGGGGGTTGGGAACGTGGGGGGGTTGGGAGCGCGGGGGGGTTGGGAGCGAGGGGGGTTTGGGAGCGCGGGGGGTTTGGGAGCGCGGGGGGTTTGGGAGCGCGGGGGGTTTGGGAGCGCGGGGGGTTTGGGAGCGCGTGGGGTTTGGGAGCACGGGTGGTTTGGGAGTGCGGGGGGGTTGGGAGCGCGGGGGGGTTGGGAGCGCGGGAGGTTTGGGAGCGCGGGTGGTTTGGGAGCGCGGGGGGTTGGGAGCGCGGGGGGGTTGGGAGCGCGGGAGGTTTGGGAGCGCGGGTGGTTTGGGAGCGCGGGGGGTTGGGAGCGCGGGGGGGTTGGGAGCGCGGGGCCGTTGGGAGCGCGGGGGGTTTGGGAGCGCGGGGGGTTTGGGAGCGCGGGGGGTTTGGACGCGCGTGGGTTTGGGAGCGCGGGGGGTTTGGGAGCGCGGGGGGTTTGGGAGCGCGGGGGGTTTGGACGCACGGGGGTTTGGGAGCGCGGGGGGTTTGGGAGCGCGGGGGGTTTGGGAGCTCGGGGGTTTGGGAGCGCGGGGGGTTTGGGAGCGCGGGGGGTTTGGGAGCGCGGAAGGTTTGGGAGCGCGGGTGGTTTGGGAGCGCGGGGGGGTTGGGAGCGCGGGGGGGTGGGAGCGCGGGGGGTTGGGGAGCGCGGGGGTTTTGGAGCGCGGGAGGTTTGGAAGCGCGGTTGGTTTGGGAGCGCGGGGGGTTGGGAGCGCGGGGGGGTTGGGAGCGCGGGGGGTTTGGGAGTGCGGGGGGGTTGGGAGCGCGGGGGGTTTGGACGCGCGGGGGTTTGGGAGCGCGGGGGGTTTGGGAGCGCGGGGGGTTTGGGAGCGCGGGGGTTTGGGAGCGCGGGGGGTTTGGGAGCGCGGAAGGTTTGGGAGAGCGGGTGGTTTGGGAGCGCGGGGGGGTTGGGAGCGCGGGTGTGTTGGGAGCGCGGGGTGTTTGGGAGCGTGGGGGGTTTGGGAGCGTGGGGGGCTTGGGGAGTGGGGAGTGTGGGGTGGGGAGTGCGGGGTTTGGGAGCGCGGGGTGTTTGGGAGCGCGAGTGGTTTGGGAGCGCGGGGGTATGGGAGCGCGGGGGGTTTGGGAGCGCGGGGGGTTTGGGAGCGCGGGGGTTTGGGAGCGCGGGGGTTTGGGAGCGCGGGGGGTTTGGGAGAGCGGGTGGTTTGGGAGCGCGGGGGGTTTGGGAGCGCGGGGGGTTTGGGAGCGCGGGGTGTTTGGGAGCGCGGGGGGTTTGGGAGCGTGGGGGGCTTGGGGAGTGTGGGGAGTGTGGGGTGGGGAGTGCGGGGTTTGGGGGTAGTGAGGGTGGGGTTTGGGAGGAGGGAGCATGATGTGGGGAGGAGGAAGCGTGGGCATTGAGTGGAGCAAGTGTGTGGGGGGAGGAGAGTGGGGGGGGGAGGAGGAAGCAGGGGCCGGAAGAGGAGGGGGGGCGGGTGGTGTTTGGGAAGCAGAGGGTGGTGGTGGAAGGTTGTGGGTTTATTTTGACTGGGAGTCCTGCTCAGGGATTAGTGCTGGGCCCACTGCTGTTTGTGGTTTATATGAATGATTTAGATGAGAACGTACAAGGCATGATTAGTAAGTTTTCGGATAATACTGGAATCTGTAAGTCATATGGTGGAGAGTGAAGCTGGTTATCACAGGGGCAGCAGGAGCTTGTTGAGTTGTGCAAGTGCACTCTGGAATGGGGAATGACGTTTGGTGCCGATAAGTACAAGGTGGTGCATTTTCCGAAGTCAAGTCAGGAACTTCACAGTGAACGGTCGGGCACTGGGAGAGTTAGAGAGCAGCGGGATTTTGTTCCTTGTCAGCGGCGACATGGGTAATCTTTCTGTAACCACCCAACCTCCTGCTCCCTGCCTCCCACTCCAACCCTAGTCGGAGTTAGACAATAGACAATAGGTGCAGGAGGAGGCCATTCAGCCCTTCGAGCCAGCACCGCCATTCAATGCGATCATGGCTGATCACTCTCAATCAGTACCCCGTTCCTGCCTTCTCCCCATACCCCCTCACTCCGCTATCCTTAAGAGCTCTATCCAGCTCTCTCTTGAAAGCATCCAACGAACTGGCCTCCACTGCCTTCTGAGGCAGAGAATTCCACACCTTCACCACCCTCTGACTGAAAAAGTTCTTCCTCATCTCCGTTCTAAATGGCCTACCCCTTATTCTCAAACTGTGGCCCCTTGTTCTGGACTCCCCCAACATTGGGAACATGTTATCTGCCTCTAATGTGTCCAATCCCCTAATTATCTTATATGTTTCAATAAGATCCCCCCTCATCCTTTTAAATTCCAGTGTATACAAGCCCAATCGCTCCAGCCTTTCAACATACGACAGTCCCGCCATTCCGGGAATTAACCTAGTGAACCTACGCTGCACGCCCTCCATAGCAAGAATATCCTTCCTCAAATTTGGAGACCAAAACTGCACACAGTACTCCAGGTGCGGTCTCACCAGGGCCCGGTCCAACTGTAGAAGGACCTCTTTGCTCCTATACTCAACTCCTCTTGTTACGAAGGCCAACATTCCATTGGCTTTCTTCACTGCCTGCTGAACCTGCATGCTTCCTTTCATTGACTGATGCACTAGGACACCCAGATCTCGTTGAACTCCCCCTCCTCCTAACTTGACACCATTCAGATAATAATCTGCCTTTCTATTCTTACTTCCGAAGTGAATAACCTCACACTTATCTACATTAAACTGCATCTGCCATGTATCCGCCCACTCACACAACCTGTCCAAGTCACCCTGCAGCCTTATTGCATCTTCCTCACAATTCACACTACCCCCCAACTTAGTATCATCTGCAAATTTGCTAATGGTACTTTTAATCCCTTCGTCTAAGTCATTAATGTATATCGTAAATAGCTGGGGTCCCAGCACCGAACCTTGCGGTACCCCACTGGTCACTGCCTGCCATTCCGAAAGGGACCCATTTATCCCCACTCTTTGCTTTCTGTCTGTTAACCAATTTTCTATCCATGTCAGTACCCTACCCCCAATACCATGTGCCCTAATTTTGCCCACTAATCTCCTATGTGGGACCTTGTCGAAGGCTTTCTGAAAGTCGAGGTACACCACATCCACTGACTCTCCCTTGTCAATTTTCCTAGTTACATCCTCAAAAAATTCCAGTAGATTTGTCAAGCATGATTTCCCCTTCGTAAATCTATGCTGACTCGGAATGATCCCGTTACTGCTATCCAAATGCTCAGCAATTTCGTCTTTTATAATTGACTCCAGCATCTTCCCCACCACTGATGTCAGACTAACTGGTCTATAATTACCCGTTTTCTCTCTCCCTCCTTTCTTAAAAAGTGGGATAACATTTGCTATCCTCCAATCCACAGGAACTGATCCTGAATCTATAGAACATTGAAAAATGATCTCCAATGCTTCCACTATTTCTAGAGCCACCTCCTTAAGTACTCTGGGATGCAGACCATCAGGCCCTGGGGATTTATCAGCCTTCAGTCCCATCAGTCTACCCAAAACCATTTCCTGCCTAATGTGGATTTCCTTCAGTTCCTCCATCACCCTAGGTTCTCCAGCCCCTAGAACATTTGGGAGATTGTGTGTATCTTCCTCAGTGAAGACAGATCCAAAGTAACGGTTTAACTCGTCTGCCATTTCTTTGTTCCCCATAATAAATTCCCCTGCTTCTGTCTTCAAGGGACCCACATTTGCCTTGACTATTTTTTTCCTCTTCACGTACCTAAAAAAACTTTTGCTATCCTCCTTTATATTATTGGCTAGTTTACCCTCGTACCTCATCTTTTCTCCTCGTATTGCCTTTTTAGTTAACTTTTGTTGCTCTTTAAAATAGTCCCAATCCTCTGTCTTCCCACTCTTCTTTGCTATGTTATACTTCCTCTCCTTAATTTTTATGCTGTCCCTGACTTCCCTTGTCAGCCACAGGTGTCTCTTACTCCCCTTAGAGTCTTTCCACCTCTTTGGAATAAATTGATCCTGCAACCTCTGCATTATTCCCAGGAATACCTGCCATTGCTGTTCTACCGTCTTCCCTGCTCGGGCCTCCTTCCAATCAATTTTGGCCAGCTCCCGCCTCATGCCTCTGTAATCCCCTTTGCTATACTGCAATACCGACACTTCCGATTTTCCCTTCTGCCTTTCCATTTGCAGAGTAAAACTTATCATGTTGTGATCACTGCCTCCTAATGGCTCTTTTACCTCTAGTTGCCTTATCAGATCAGGATCATTACACAACACTAAATCCAGAATTGCCTTCTCCCTGGTAGGCTCCAGTACAAGCTGTTCTAAGAATCCATCTCGAAGGCACTCTACAAACTCTCTTTCCTGGGGTCCATTTCCAACCTGATTTTCCCAGTCTACCTGCATGTTGAAATCTCCCATAACCACCGTAGCATTACATTTTTGACACGCCAATTTTATCTCCTGATTCAACTTGCACCCTATGTCGAGGCTACTGTTTGGGGGCCTATAGATAACTCCCATTAGGGTCTTTTTACCCTTACAATTTCTCATTTCTATCCATACTGATTCAACATCTCCTGATTCTATGTCACCCCTTGCAAGGGAATGAATATCATTCCTTACCATCAGAGCAACCCCACCCCCTCTGCCCACCTGTCTGTCTTTTCTATACGTTGTGTACCCCTGAATATTCAGTTCCCAGCCCTGGTCCTCTTGTAGCCATGTCTCAGTGATCCCTACAACATCATACTTGCCCATGACTAACTGAGCCTCAAGCTCATCCACTTTATTTTTTATACTACGTGCATTTAAGTACAACACTTTAACTTCTGTATTTACCTCCCCTCTCACATCGTTCACAATTGGCCCTGCCCTTAATTTCTTTTCCGCTCTAGAACTTCTGTTCCCATTCTTCCGAGAGTCTTTTGCAATATCTCCTGTATTCCCTTTTACCTCATCTTCATATTCACAATTTGTTAACCCCTCCCCCCCACTACTTAGTTTAAAGCCACAGGTGTCACACTAGCAAACCTGCCTGCCAGAATGTTTGTCCCCCTGCTGTTAAGATGCAACCCGTCCCTTTTGTACAAGTCACCCCTAGCCCAGAAGAGATCCCAGTGGTCCAGAAATCTAAATCCCTGCTCTCTGCACCAGCCCCTCAGCCATAAATTCATACCCTCTATCTCTCTGTTCCTGGCCTCACCAGCACGAGGTACCGGTAGCAGTCCAGAGATAACTACCTTCGACGTCCTACTTCTCAGTGCTTTTCCCAACTCTCTAAACTCCCGCTGTAGCACCTCCTTCCTCTCGTTCCCACCTCACCTTGCCCCCCCACCTCCAACGTCCTACACAGCTCCCTCACTCCCCCCCGCCTCCCCCTCCCCCTCTCCCCAGACCCACCGCCATCCTCCTCTCCCCCAGACCCACCTCCTTCCCCCTCTACCCCCTCCCCTTACCCTCGCCTCCCTGGGGAGAGGAGGGAGTACGGAGTGAGGTTATATGGAGAGGGGCTTGGGGAGGAGGGAGTCTAGGGTGGAGGAGGGTGGAGTGCAGAGATGTGGAGGAAGGTGTGGTATTGGGGAAAGTGTAAAGTGGGATTAGGAGGGAGTCTGGAGTGAGGGAATGCAAGGGGAGGTGTCAGGATACATGGTGCAGGAGGCGGCTGGACCAGAGACTGGTGTCACCGCGCACTTCGGACACCTTCCATCCCACAGAGCTGCTGGATTATTTCCACACTGCACCCACTGTCTGTCCACACTTTATTACAGATCCAGCCTCCGTACCAACTGAGGAACCCCAGGAAACAACATCCGAACCCCGGGAGGATTTGCCCACCGTAACAGAACCAGATACAAGCTCAGGTATCGAGGAGTGGAATGTACGGAGGAGGGGTGATGGTGTGGAGGGATGAGTGGTGATGGAGTGGAGGGAGGAGGGGGTTTGGAGAGGGGGTGGTGGGATTCAGGGGGGAGGAGGAGTCTGGCGCGAGGGAGGATTGAGTGTGGGGTGGTGGAAGCCAATGTGTGCGTTGGGTGGGGTTAGGGGGGAGGGAGTGCAAGGTTTGGGGGCGGGGAGCGCGGGGGGTTGTGAGTGTGGAGAGTGGGGTTGGGAGCGCGGGGGGTTTGGGAGCGCGGGGGGTTTGGGAGCGCGGGGGGTTTGGGAGCGCGGGGGGGTTGGGAGCGCGGGGTTTTGGGAGCGCGGGAGGTTTGGGAGCGCGGGGGGTTTGGGAGCGCGTGGGGGGGGTGGGAGCGCGGGGGGTGGGGAGCGCGGTGCCTTGGGGGGTTTGGGAGCGCCGGGGCTTGGGGAGTGTGGATAGTGTGTGGTGGGGAGTGCGGGGTTTGGGGAGTGTGGGGGGTTGTGGAGTGTGGAGAGTGTGGGGTGGGGAGTGCGGGGTTTGGGGGTAGTGGGGGTGGGGTTTGGGAGGAGGGAGCATGATGTGGGGGGAGGAGGAAGACTGGGATTGAGATTGGTTTAGGGAACCACATGGAGTTTGATGGTGAAGTAGATTTAAGTGGTTAGTGGAGTGGATTGGAGGCCTCTGAGATGGATTATGATCTGGGGTTTGGAGCAGGGCTGGGTTGTGAATGAGGAATAGACCAGAGCAAAACAACAGCTGGTGTTATGGGCCCGAAGGAGATAAACGGCATAAAGAATAAATGGTGTCAATGGAGGGGAATCTGGTCTACATCCACAACTGCACAATTTCTTCCTATCTGGGGCAGAGCTATTCCCAAACCAATATGCCATGCAACCTGACAGTACGATTTCTATGGTACATAGTTAGTAAGCGATGTTTGATTTGCTCAGTCAATAGAATTGGGATGCGTAAGGAAAAGGCAAAATAGAAAATTCAAAACAAAACAATTTTTTCTTTGTGTTTTAAAAAATATTTCTGTTCAATACCCTTTCTATAAATAGCAGAATATACTCATGATAGGCCTGACATTGTACATATCGTTCAAGAACACATGAACGTAACGCAACGCGTACGCGCATTTGGCGTGCATGCCTTTTTTTGCTGAAAAGTTGCATTACGCGCCATATTATGAATTTTGATGTAAAATTCTGAATTTTGGACATCAAAATTATGAATTTGTAAAATCAAATGTTGGGAGGTCTGCATGGAAGAGAACCCTGGAGTCTGGAGTGACGGGAAGCTGGAGTCCGGGGGGAGGGAGGGAATGCAAGTGGTCCCATGTAAGGGAAAGCTGGAGTCTGGAGTGAAGGGAGGTTGGAGTCCGGGGGCGGGGGGGGGGGTGTAAGGGGAGGTGTCCCATGGAAGGGAACGCTGGAATCTGGAGTGATGGGAGGTTGGAGTATGAGGGAGGGGGGATGCAAGGGGAGGTGTCCAATTCCTCTCGACACAGGCTGTTGAGTGACAGACATTTCCAAGGGAGTGTGGGTGAAGAGACTGGATGATGCTGCTATCTGCACAGAACCAATCTAATTCACAAACGCTTCTCCCAGTCTGATGAGCTGTTGAGGTGTTGCCACACTCCCGGGTCTCTTTTTCTTTATCCCAGTTCTCCAGATGTCGACGGGGGAACAGACCCATGGATCATTGACTGGAGAATCCACCCAGGAACCGTCTTCTGCCCCAGTGGGAGACACATCCTCAGGTACCAAGCCCCCTCACACATTATCATTTGTCCTCATTGACCCTGTAGACAGCTGTGGTGTTGACAGGGAGAGTAAAGTGAGACGGAGGGTGGGGAGTCTGGAGGGAGGGGAGGCTGGAGTCGCTGTTTGTGGTTTATATGAATGATTTAGATGAGAAAGTACAAGGCATGATTAGTAAGTTTTCGGATAATACTGGAATCTGTAAGTCACATCGTGGAGAGTGAAGCTGGATATCACAGGGCAGCAGGAGCTTGTTGAGTTGTGCAAGTGCACTCTGGAATGGAGAATGACGTTTGGTGCCGATAAGTACAAGGTGGTGCATTTTCCGAAGTCAAGTCAGGAACTTCACAGTGGGGGCAAGTGCAAAGTGGGTATTGGGGAAAGTGTAAAGTGTGATTAGGAGGGAGTCTGGAGTGAGGGAATGCAAGGAGAGGTGTCAGGATACACGGTGCAGGAGGCGGCTGGACAATTGGGGTCACCAGAGACTCGTGTCACCACGCACTTCGGTCTCCTTCCACCCCACAGAGCTGCTGGATTATTTACCCCACTCCACCCACTGTCTGTCCACACTTTATTACAGATCCAGCCTCCGTACCAACTGAGGAACCCCAGGAAACAACATCCGAACCCCGGGAGGATTTGTCCACCATCCCAGAACCAGATACACGCTCAGGTATCAAGGAGAGGAATGTACGGAGGAGGGGTGATGGTGTGGAGGGAGGAGGGGTGTGGAGTGGAGGGAGGAGGGGGTGTGGAGTGGGGGGGGTGGTGGGCTGGAGTGGGGGGGTGGTGGACTGCAGGAGGGAGGAGGAGTCTGGAGCGGGGGATGTGAGGTCTGGCGCGGGGAAGATTGAGTGTGGGGTGGTGGAAGCCAATGTGTGCGTTGGGTGGGGTTTGGGGGGAGGGAGTGCGAGGTTTGGGGGTGGGGAGCGCAGGAGTGGGGGGGCGGGGGACTGCGGGGGGCTTGGGATCGCGGGGGGTTTGGGAGCGCAGGGGCTTGGGAACGCGGGGGGTTTGGGAGCGCAGGGGCTTGGGGAGTGTAGAGAGTGTGGGGGGTTGGGGAGTGTGGAGAGTGTGAGGGGTTGGGGAGTGTGGAGAGTGTGGGGTGGGGAGTGCGGGGTTTGGGGGTAGTGAGTGTGGGGTTTGGGAGGAGGGAACATGATGTGGGGGGAGGAGGAAGCGTGGGCCTTGAGTGGAGGAAGTGTGCAGGGGAAGGAGAGTGGGGTGGGGGAGGAGGAAGCAGGGGCCGGAAGAGGAGGGGGTGGTGTTTGGGAGGGGGGGATGTGGGCTGAGGGTGAGGAGCGAGTGTCTGGGCGTGTGGGGAGGGGTGGGCAGAGGTGAGAGAGGGTGGTGAAGGGAGGGCGGAGAGGGTGGTGGGCAGAGGTAGAACTGTGGGGTGGAGAAGGATGGAGTCCAGGGGGATGGAAGTTGTGTGGTGTTGACAGGGAGAGTAAAGTGAGATGGAGGGTGGGGAGTCTGGAGGGAGGGGAGGCTGGAGTCGCTGGAGAGGGAATTTTAGTTCAGTTTGGTTTAGTTTAGAGATACAGCTGTGAAACAGGCCCTTCAGCTCACCGAATCCGGACCTACCAGCAATTCCCGCACATTTGGGACAATTTTCCAATTATGCCAAGCCAATGTATATGTGAACCTGTGGATTGGAGTGTGGGGGTAAAACCGGAAATCCATTAGAAACCCCACACAGGTTCCGGGGAGAAAGTACAAACTCCGTACACCCAGCAGGATCGCAGGAGGACGAGGAGGGAGCCTGCAACGGGGTTGGTGGGTGGAGTGGGGCGAGGGGCGAGGCTGGATGGAGAGTGGTTTGGGAGGAGGTGTGTGGGGTGAGGGTGCAGGGTGAGGGTGGTGGGGAGGAGAGAGAGTGGGGTGGTGGAGGATTGGGAGTGGGGTGAGTGTGGAAGGAGCGTGGAGTGAGGGAGGAGGGACCACGGTGTGGGGGAGAGGAGGGAGTGTTATGTTGGTGGGAGTGTAAAGTGAGCTAAGGAGGGAGTCTGGAGTGAGGGAGGCTGGAGTGAGGAGAGGGAATACAAGGGGTGGTGTCAGGATACATGGTGCAGCAGAGGGCTGGACAACTGGGATCACCAGAGACTGGTGTCGCCATTCTCCTTCCATCCCGCAGAGCTGCTGGATTATTTCCCCACTACACTCATTGTCTGTCCACACTTTATTACAAATCCAGCCTCCGTACCAACTGAGGAACCCCAGGAAACACCAGGACCCCGAGAGGATTTGTCCACCGTCCCAGAGCCAGATACAAGTTCAGGTATTGATAGAGGGATCATTGGAGCAAGTTCTTGCACCATATCATTGTGCTCATGGGGAAAGAGTAGGGTAGGGGGTCCTGAGAGAAATATTGATATGAAGAGAGGGAGTAGGGGTTGAGGGAATCTGGAGAGAGAGGAAGGTGATAATCTGGACTGGAGAGGAGGAGATCTGGAGCTGGGTAGGTGGGTGTTTGGAGTGGGGGAGGAGGGAGTTTGGATTGGGGAAGGAAGTTTGAAATGGGATTATGAGTCTGCAGTGAGGGGAGGCATCAAGGGGTGGGAGGGGGGAATGCAAGGGGAGGTGTCCCATGGAAGGGAACGCTGGAGTCTGGAGTGAGGGGGGGGGCTGGAGTACGATGGAGGGGGGGGATGCAAGAGGAGGTGTCCCATGGAAGGGAATGCTGGTCTCCATGACCAGATCCTGAAATTCATCCTGACTCAGGCTGGGGGAGTGACGTGGAGTGACAGACATTTCCAAGGGAGAGTGGGTGAAGAGACTGGATGATGCTGGTATCTGCACAGAACCAATCCTCTAATTCCCAAACTCTTCTCCCAGTCTGATGAGCTGTTGAGGCGTTGCCACGTTCCCGTGTCTCTTTCTTTATTCCAGGTCTCCAGATGTCGACGGTGGAACAGGCCCATGGATCATTGACTGGAGAATCCACCCAGGAACCGTCTTCTGTCCCAGTGGGAGACACATCCTCAGGTACCAAGCCCCCTCACACGTTATCACTTGTTCTCATTAACCCTGTAGACAGCTTTTGGAGAAGTCAGTGTTGCTCTGCATTGACCAACAATCCTCCTGGGATTGAGATTGGTTTAGGGAACCACATGGAGTTTGATGGTGAAGTAGATTTAAGTGGTTAGTGGGGTGGATTGGAGGCCTCTGAGATGGATTATGATCTGAGGTTTGGAGCAGGGCTGGGTTGTGAATGAGGAATAGACCAGAGCAACACAACAGCTGGTGTTATGGGCCCGAAGGAGATAAACGGCATAAAGAATGAGAAACATGATGTTCACGAGATGAGTGGCAAGTGTCTGACCTGAAGTGAAATGGAGGTTTAGGTTTATTATTGTAACTTATTCAGAAATACTATCTCATCAAATGGGACAACATTTAACATTGACAATATTACACATGGATATAACCAAGCCAAATGCAAAAGGTGAAGTGAAAGGAGAAATATGCAGAATATTGTTCTCATCATTGTACCTTTACTGTCCCAGAGTGAAATTCCAAACTGCAGTGAGGTTGGTTGGAGTATCGGGACAGTTCCCTCGCTCATGGAAAGGCCGTTCAGAAGTCAGATAACGGAGGCAAAGTAGTTGTTACTGAGACTGGAGTTGTGCGTTTACAAGTTGCTGTATCTTCTGGCCAACGGGAGCAAGGAGCAGACACTGGATTGTATTGTCTGCTTTCCAGAAGCAGCTTCAGTGGAGATGGAGTCAATGGCGGGGAATCTGGTCTACATCCAAAACTGCACAATTTCTTCCTATCTAGGGCAGAGCTATTCCCAAACCAATATGCCATGCAACCTAACAGTACGATTTCTATGGTACATAGTTAGTAAGAGATGTTTGATTTGCTCAGTCAATAGAATTGGGATTCGTAAGGAAAAGGCAAAATAGAAAATTCAAAACAAAACAATTTTTTCTTTGTGTTGTAAAAATTATTTCTGTTCAATACCCTTTCTATAAATGGCAGAATATACTCATGATAGGCCTGACATTGTACATATCGTTCAAGAACACATGAACGTAACGCAACGCGTACGCGCATTTGGCGTGCATGCCTTTTTTTGCTGAATAGTTGCATTACGCGCCATATTATGAATTTTGATGTAAAATTCAGAATTTTGGACATCAAAATTATGAATTTGTAAAATCAAATGTTGGGAGGTCTGCATGGAAGAGAACCCTGGAGTCTGGAGTGACGGGAAGCTGGAGTCCAGGGGGAGGGAGGGAATGCAAGTGGTCTCATGTAAGGGAAAGCTGGAGTCTGGAGTGAAGGGAGGTTGGAGTCTGGGGGCGGGGGGGGGGTGTAAGGGGAGGTGTCCCATGGAAGGGAACGCTGGAATCTGGAGTGATGGGAGGTTGGAGTATGAGGGAGGGGGGATGCAAGGGGAGGTGTCCAATTCCTCTCGACACAGGCTGTTGAGTGACAGACATTTCCAAGGGAGTGTGGGTGAAGAGACTGGATGATGCTGCTATCTGCACAGAACCAATCCTCTAATTCACAAACGCTTCTCCCAGTCTGATGAGCTGTTGAGGTGTTGCCACACCCCCGGGTCTCTTTCTTTATCCCAGTTCTCCAGATGTCGACGGGGGAACAGACCCATGGATCATTGACTGGAGAATCCACCCAGGAACCATCTTCTGCCCCAGTGGGAGACACATCCTCAGGTACCAAGCCCCCTCACACATTATCACTTGTCCTCATTGACCCTGTAGACAGCTGTGGTGTTGACAGGGAGAGTAAAGTGAGACGGAGGGTGGGGAGTCTGGAGGGAGGGGAGGCTGGAGTCGCTGTTTGTGGTTTATATGAATGATTTAGATGAGAAAGTACAAGGCATGATTAGTAAGTTTTCGGATAATACTGGAATCTGTAAGTCACATCGTGGAGAATGAAGCTGGATATCACAGGGCAGCAGGAGCTTGTTGAGTTGTGCAAGTGCACTCTGGAATGGAGAATGACGTTTGGTGCCGATAAGTACAAGGTGGTGCATTTTCCGAAGTCAAGTCAGGAACTTCACGGTGGGGGCAAGTGTAAAGTGGGTATTGGGGCAAGTGTAAAGTGGGGTTAGGAGGGAGTCTGGAGTGAGGGAATGCAAGGAGAGGTGTCAGGATACACGGTGCAGGAGGCGGCTGGACAATTGGTGTCAACAGAGACTCGTGTCACCACGCACTTCGGTCTCCTTCCACCCCACAGAGCTGCTGGATTATTTACCCCACTCCACCCACTGTCTGTCCACACTTTATTACAGATCCAGCCTCCGTACCAACTGAGGAACCCCAGGAAACAACATCCGAACCCCGGGAGGATTTGTCCACCATCCCAGAACCAGATACACGCTCAGGTATCGAGGAGAGGAATGTACGGAGGAGGGGTGATGGTGTGGCGGGAGGAGGGGTGATGGTGTGGAGGGAGGAGGGGTGTGGAGTGGAGGGAGGAGGGGGTGTGGAGTGGGGGGGGTGGTGGACTGGAGTGGGGGGGTGGTGGACTGCAGGAGGGAGGAGGAGTCTGGAGCGGGGGATGTGAGGTCTGGCGCGGGGAGGATTGAGTGTGGGGTGGTGGAAGCCAATGTGTGCGTTGGGTGGGGTTTGGGGGGAGGGAGTGCGAGGTTTGGGGGTGGGGAGCGCGGGAGTGGGGGACTGCGGGGGGTTTGGGAGCGCGGGGGGTTTGGGAGCGCAGGTGCTTGGGGAGTGTGGAGAGTGTGAGGGGTTGGGGAGTGTGGAGAGTGCGGGGTGGGGAGTGCGGGGTTTGGGGGTAGTGAGGGTGGGGTTTGGGAGGAGGGAGAATGATGTGCGTGGAGGAGGAAGCGTGGGCCTTGAGTGGAGGAAGTGTGTGGGGGAAGGAGAGTGGGGTGGGGGAGGAGGAAGCAGGGGCCGGAAGAGGAGGGGGTTGGTGTTTGGGAGGGGGGATGTGGGCTGAGGGCGAGGAGCGAGTGTCTGGGCGTGTGGGGAGGGGTGAGCAGAGGTGAGAGAGGGTGGTGAAGGGAGGGCGGAGAGGGTGGTGGGCAGAGGTAGAACTGTGGGGTGGAGAAGGATGGAGTCCAGGGGGATGGAAGTTGTGTGGTGTTGACAGGGAGAGTAAAGTGAGATGGAGGGTGGGGAGTCTGGAGGGAGGGGAGGCTGGAGTCCCTGGAGAGGGAATTTTAGTTCAGTTTGGTTTAGTTTAGAGATACAGCTGTGAAACAGGCCCTTCAGCTCACCGAATCCGGACCTACCAGCAATTCCCGCACATTTGGGACAATTTTCCAATTATGCCAAGCCAATGTATATGTGAACCTGTGGATTGGAGTGTGGGGGTAAAACCGGAAATCCATTAGAAACCCCACACAGGTTCCGGGGAGAAAGTACAAACTCCGTACACCCAGCAGGATCGCAGGAGGACGAGGAGGGAGCATGCAACAGGGTTGGTGGGTGGAGTGGGGCGAGGGGCGAGGCTGGATGGAGAGTGGTTTGGGAGGAGGTTTGTGGGGTGAGGGTGCAGGGTGAGGGTGGTGGGGAGGAGAGAGAGTGGGGTGGTGGAGGATTGGGAGTGGGGTGAGTGTGGAAGGAGCGTGGAGTGAGGGAGGAGGGACCACGGTGTGGGGGAGAGGAGGGAGTGTTATGTTGGTGGGAGTGTAAAGTGAGATTAGGAGGGAGTCTGGAGTGAGGGGAGGCTGGAGTGGGGAGAGGGAATACAAGGGGAGGTGTCAGGATACATGGTGCAGCAGAGGGCTGGACAACTGGGATCACCAGAGACTGGTGTCGCCATTCTCCTTCCATCCCGCAGAGCTGCTGGATTATTTCCCCACTACACTCATTGTCTGTCCACACTTTATTACAAATCCAGCCTCCGTACCAACTGAAGAACCCCAGGAAACACCAGGACCCCGAGAGGATTTGTCCACCGTCCCAGAGCCAGATACAAGTTCAGGTATTGATAGAGGGATCATTGGAGCAAGTTCTTGCACCATATCATTGTGCTCATGGGGAAAGAGTAGGGTAGGGGGTCCTGAGAGAAATATTGATATGAAGAGAGGGAGTAGGGCTTGAGGGAATCTGGAGAGAGAGGAAGGTGATAATCTGGACTGGAGAGGAGGAGATCTGGAGCTGGGTAGGTGGGTGTTTGGAGTGGGGGAGGAGGGAGTTTGGATTGGGGAAGGAAGTTTGAAATGGGATTATGAGTCTGCAGTGAGGGGAGGCATCAAGGGGTGGGAGGGGGGAATGCAAGGGGAGGTGTCCCATGGAAGGGAACGCTGGAGTCTGGAGTGAGGGGAGGCTGGAGTACGATGGAGGGGGGAATGAAAGAGGAGGTGTCCCATGGAAGGGAACGCTGGAGTCTGGAGTGAGGGGGGGCTGGAGTACGATGGAGGGGGGAATGCAAGAGGAGGTGTCCCATGGAAGGGAATGCTGGTCTCCATGACCAGTTCCTGAAATTCATCCCGACTCAGGCTGGGGGAGTGACGTGGAGTGACAGACATTTCCAAGGGAGAGTGGGTGAAGAGACTGGATGATGCTGCGATCTGCACAGAACCAATCCTCTAATTCCCAAATTCTTCTCCCAGTCTGATGAGCTGTTGAGGCGTTGCCACGTTCCCGTGTCTCTTTCTTTATTCCAGGTCGCCAGATGTCGACGGTGGAACAGGCCCATGGATCATTGACTGGAGAATCCACCCAGGAACCGTCTTCTGTCCCAGTGGGAGACACATCCTCAGGTACCAAGCCCCCTCACACGTTATCACTTGTTCTCATTAACCCTGTAGACAGCTTTTGGAGAAGTCAGTGTTGCTCTGCATTGACCAACAATCCTCCTGGGATTGAGATTGGTTTAGGGAACCACATGGAGTTTGATGGTGAAATAGATTTAAGTGGTTAGTGGGGTGGATTGGAGGCCTCTGAGATGGATTATGATCTGAGGTTTGGAGCAGGGCTGGGTTGTGAATGAGGAATAGACCAGAGCAACACAACAGCTGGTGTTATGGGCCCGAAGGAGATAAACGGCATAAAGAATGAGAAACATGATGTTCACGAGATGAGTGGCAAGTGTCTGACCTGAAGTGAAATGGAGGTTTAGGTTTATTATTGTAACTTATTCAGAAATACTATCTCATCAAATGGGACAAAATTTAACATTGACAATATTACACATGGATATAACCAAGCCAAATACAAAAGGTGAAGTGAAAAGAAAAATATGCAGAATATTATTCTCATCATTGTACCTTTACTGTCCCAGAGTGAAATTCCAAACTGCAGTGAGGTAGGTTGGAGTATCGGGACAGTTCCCTCGCTCATGGAAAGACCGTTCAGAAGTCAGATAACGGAGGCAAAGTAGTTGTTACTGAGACTGGAGTTGTGCGTTTACAAGTTGCAGTATCTTCTGGCCAACGGGAGCAAGGAGAAGACACTGGATTGTATTGTCTGCTTTCCAGAAGCAGCTTCAGTGGAGATGGAGTCAATGGTGGGGAATCTGGTCTGTGCGGTGAACTGGGCCACAATCAGAACTCCGCAATTCCTTACTATATTAACTCCATGTTACTAAGCTCTTTATCTACTGCCTCCACACTAGTGTCATCTGCAAACTTGAAGATGGAGTTAAAGCAGACCTTTGTTGCATAGTCTTCAGTGTGCAGGGGCACAGTTAAAGACATGGAATGCATACTTGCAGGACACCAGTGTTGGGAATTATGGTGGAGGATGTGTTGTCACCTATTCTCACCAATTGTAATCTAACCACCAGGGAATCCAAATAAATTGACGTGCATTAATAGAAAGAGTGCAACTAGAGAGAGAATACTGACCCTCAGAAACCATCTGTCTGTCGGCCAGGAGATGGGCAGTGTCCTCAACGGGTATTTATCCTGTTTTTAAAATGGTGAATGACATGAAAAGTGGGAACTTGGTACAGTTAATGGTGATGTCTGAATGACAGTCCATATGTCAGTGATGCTGGACGTCCTTAGGCATATGAACCTAATAAATCTCCCGGGCCTGATCGGATATATCCGAGGATACTGTGGGAAGCTGGGGGAGAAATTGTAGGATCATCGTTATACATGGGTGAAGTGCCGGGTGACTGGTGAGTGGCTGATATTGCACCTCTATTTAAGATGGGCTGCAAGGAAAAGCCATAGAACAGATCCTGAAATCAGTGGGAGGTAAGTTGTTGGAGAGGATTCTGAGGGATATGAAGGTTAGACTGCAAGGAATCCAGGGAGAACTGGAGTGAGGGAATGCAAGGAGAGGTGTCAGGATACATGGTGCAGGAGGCGGCTGGACAATTGGGGTCACCAGAGACTCGTGTCACCACGCACTTCGGTCTCCTTCCATCCCACAGAGCTGCTGGATTATTTCCCCACTACACGCACTGCCTGTCCACACTTTATTACAGATCCAACCTCCGTACCAACTGAGGAAATCCAGGAAACAACACCCGAATCCCGGGAGGATATTTCCACCATCCCAGAACCAGATACAAGCTCAGGTATCGAGGAGTGGAATGTAGGGAGGAGGGGTGATGGAGTGGAGGGAGGAGGGGTGATGGAGTGGAGGGAGGAGGGGTTTGGAGAGGAGGGGGTGTGGAGTGGGGGGGAGGTGGGCTGGAGTGGGGGGATGGTGGGCTGCAGGGGGGAGGAGGAGTCTGGAGTGGGGGATGTGAGGTCTGTCGCGGGGGAGGATTGAGTGTGGGGTGGTGGAGGGAGGGCGGAGAGGGTGGTGGGCAGAGGTAGAAGTGTGGTGTGGGGGAAGGATGGAGTATAGGAGGATGGAAGGTGTGTGGTGTTGACATGGAGAGTAAGGTGAGATGGAGGGTGGGGAGTCTGGAGGGAGGGGAGGTTGGAGTCGCTGGAGCGTCGCTGTAAGGAAAAGCCCCCCCTCCCCCCCTCCACTCCCCCCTCTCCCCTCCCCTCCCCCTCCCCCCATTCCCTTCCCCCCTCCCCCCTCTCCTTAAGAAGGAAATCAGGGGAGCAAAAATAGGGGCGGAGAAAGGGGTACCTTGATCCTCACGGCAGGTCGGGTGGAAGGGCGTTTTCATGGTGAATGACTGAAAGGAACATAGATTAGAAAAGAGAGAGCAGGGAAGACATCGTCTCAGCCACATTCAACCTGACTCTGATCTCCTTGTTGATGTTGGGCTGTTGTATTCAGATGAAGACAACCAGTGGATTGAGATAAAGGTGACAGTGGAAGGGGAGATGAGTGACGATGAAGTGATGGAAGCTCTCCGTGCAAAGGTGAGAAAACAGTACGAGGTGGAGGGAGAGAGAGAGAGATGGACTGAACTCCCTCACTGTCTGCCCTCACTGAAGGGAGCAGCTCCCTTACCCTCCATATTTCCTCAGTATTTTCATTCCCCTCGTTCCCCTCTCTCTCCCCTCATCCCCCTCTCTCTCCCCTCGTCCCCTTCACTCTCCCCACGTCACCCTCTCTCCCTAGCCTCCTCCCCTCTCTCCCCCCCCTCTGCCTCCCTCTCCTCATTTCCCCTCTCTCTCCACCCCCTCTCACTCTCCCTCCTCCCTCCATCCTCTCTCTTCCCTCTCCCTCTCCCCCTCTCGCTCTCTCTCTTTTTCCCATTTCCCCCCCCCCCCACTCGCTCCCCCCTCTCTCCCTTCATCCCCACTCTTGCAGTAACTCACCTTTGCTCTTCTCTGGGCTTCAGCTGATGGAGATGTATGATGACCCGGACCCTGAGATTAAGTGGGTGCCGTGAGGGAGGAACCTGCGGTGGACTGACGGGGATCCAGCTGTCAACGCCCCGTCCCTCACAGCCTTGCCTCTCGCTCGCCTTGTGCACAGCGAGTCCATCCTGGGGGTGAGCTGCATTGTTGCTGCATCTGCCTCTGCAGCAGGGAGTGGGGACGCTTGCTGCTGCTGCTGCTGCTGCGTTTGGGTTTATTATTGTCACGTGTGCTGAGGTACAGTGAAAAGCTTTGTTTTGCATGCTGTATATAAATACTATAATACTAGATATAGATATAATCAGTTCACACTCAAGTACAACGGACAGTGTATAGTTCTCAGCATTGGAGCAAACACGTTCCACAGACAGACTCCAATGTCCACAGTGGGGTAGAGGTGAATCCAACAGTGGCCTAGCTTATGGAAGGACCATTCAGAAGCCTGAGAACAGTGGGGAAGATGCTGTTTCTGAGTCTGGTGGTGCGAACTTCTGTTTAATCTGTTAGGTCGGAGATGGAATGACCTGGTGCGACGTCTTTGATCATGTTGGCTGCTTTTCCGAGGCAGCCTGAAGTGTAGATATAGTCAATGATGGGAAGTCTGGTCTGTGTGATGGACTGGGCAACATCCACAACTCTGCAATTTCTGACACTCTTGGGCAGAGCTGTTCCCAAACCAAGCTGTTATGCAACCCAA
The DNA here is from genome assembly GCF_053455715.1 of Rhinoraja longicauda. Classification (NCBI taxonomy): domain Eukaryota; kingdom Metazoa; phylum Chordata; class Chondrichthyes; order Rajiformes; family Arhynchobatidae; genus Rhinoraja; species Rhinoraja longicauda. The sequence goes on along the minus strand of NC_135971.1, from coordinate 359,281 downwards.
CAGTTCGCTTTCTATGATACACCTGGAGAAGTTTATAAGAGTCACTGAGGACAGGTCAAATTCCCTGTCTCTGCAACGATTCAACATCATCAAAGACAAGATTTTTTTTAAAAACTTTTTTCACTGGGCTCCAATTCTGTGTGAATTAATCTATTTATTTTTGACAAATGCAGAAATAAGGCTCAGCTGTTTGTGGGAAAGGAGTTCTGCTCTCACTGGTTAGTGGGGAAAGGTATTTGAGGTAGTGAGGAAGGTGCCCTGGACGGTAGTGGGAGCAGTGGAGGGGAGGGGTGATGGTGACTGGGACCAGAGGAGCTGGTTAGAGAGGGTGGGAGAGGAGCACCAGAGTCCATGGTGAGGATCGAGTTCTTGCAACCATTCACACTCCAACTCATACTCCCTCCATCTAACACAATTCCATCTCATTTACACTCTCTCCACTGCACACTCACACCATCACCCTCTATCTCTCACACACCCTCCATGAAGTTGTAAGAATAACACCAAGTTATTAACTTCAAGCTAAGTTTAATGAGCACGGGGATGCAAGGTTACAGACTAAACCGCAGCTCCTCAACAAGATGACTCCCCAGGGTAACACGCATGCTCAAGATAACTTCTTGCAGGAACGGATCTGCAAACACTCGACCTGGACTGTGAATACAGTGACTGATCTACAACACACCCTCCATCACACACACACACACCCTCCATCACACACACCCTCCATCACACACACCCTCCATCACACACACACACCCTCCATCTCACACACACACTCCATCACACACACCCTCCATCACACACACACACACCCTCCATCACACACACACACCCTCCATCACACACACACACCCTCCATCACACACACACACCCTCCATCACACACACACACACCTCTATCACACACACACACCCTCCATCACACACACACACACCCTCCATCACACACACACCGTCCATCACACACACCCTCCATCACACACACACACCCTCCATCTCACACACACACTCCATCACACACACCCTCCATCACACACACACACCCTCCATCACACACACACACCCTCCATCTCACACACACCCTCCATCACACACACCCTCCATCACACACACCCTCCATCACACACACACCCTCCATCACACACACACCCCTCTATCACACACACACCCTCCATCACACACACACACCCTCCATCACACGCATCCTCCATCACACACACCCTCCATCACACACACTCCATCACACACACACCCTCCATCACACACACACCCTCCATCACACACACCTTCCATCACACACACCCTCCATCACACACACACACCCTCCATCACACACACCCTCCATCACACACACACACCCTCCATCGCACACACCCTCCATCACACACACCCTCCATCACACACACACACCCTCCATCACACACACACACACCCTCCATCACACACACACACACCATCCATCACACACACCCTCCATCACACACACACACCCTCCATCACACACACACACCCTCCATCACACACACACCCTCCATCTCACACACACACCCTCCATCACACACACCCCTCTATCACACACACACCATCCATCACACACACACCCTCCATCACACACACCCTCCATCACACACACCCTCCATCACACACACACTCCATCACACACACACACCCTCCATCTCACACACACACCCTCCATCACACACACCCTCCATCACACACACCCTCCATCACACACACACCCTCCATCACACACACACACCATCCATCTCACACACACACACCCTCCATCGCCCACACCCTCCATCACACACACCCTCCATCACACACAAACACCCTCCATCACACACACACACCATCCATCACACACACCCTCCATCACACGCACACACCCTCCATCACACACACACACCCTCCATCTCACACACACCCTCCATCACACACGCACACCCTCCATCGCACACACACACCCTCCATCACACACACACACACCCTCCATCACACACACCCTCCATCACACACACCCTCCATCACACACACACACCCTCCATCTCACACACACACTCCATCACACACACCCTCCATCACACACACACACACCCTCCATCACACACACACACCCTCCATCACACACACACACCCTCCATCACACACACACACCCTCCATCACACACACACACACCTCTATCACACACACACACCCTCCATCACACACACACACACCCTCCATCACACACACACCGTCCATCACACACACCCTCCATCACACACACACACCCTCCATCTCACACACACACTCCATCACACACACCCTCCATCACACACACACACCCTCCATCACACACACACACCCTCCATCTCACACACACCCTCCATCACACACACACCCTCCATCACACACACCCTCCATCACACACACACCCTCCATCACACACACACCCCTCTATCACACACACACCCTCCATCACACACACACACCCTCCATCACACACACCCTCCATCACACACACCCTCCATCACACACACTCCATCACACACACACCCTCCATCACACACACACCCTCCATCACACACACCTTCCATCACACACACCCTCCATCACACACACACACCCTCCATCACACACACCCTCCATCACACACACACACCCTCCATCGCACACACCCTCCATCACACACACCCTCCATCACACACACACACCCTCCATCACACACACACACACCCTCCATCACACACACACACACCATCCATCACACACACCCTCCATCACACACACACACCCTCCATCACACACACACACCCTCCATCACACACACACCCTCCATCTCACACACACACCCTCCATCACACACACCCCTCTATCACACACACACCATCCATCACACACACACCCTCCATCACACACACCCTCCATCACACACACCCTCCATCACACACACACTCCATCACACACACACACCCTCCATCTCACACACACACCCTCCATCACACACACCCTCCATCACACACACCCTCCATCACACACACACCCTCCATCACACACACACACCATCCATCTCACACACACACACCCTCCATCGCCCACACCCTCCATCACACACACCCTCCATCACACACAAACACCCTCCATCACACACACACACCATCCATCACACACACCCTCCATCACACGCACACACCCTCCATCACACACACACACCCTCCATCTCACACACACCCTCCATCACACACGCACACCCTCCATCGCACACACACACCCTCCATCACTCACACACACCCTCCATCACACACACCCTCCATCACACGCACACACCCTCCATCACACACGCACCCTCCATCATACACACCGTCCATCACACGCATACCCCTCTATCACACACACACCCTCCATCTCACACACACCCTCCATCACACACACCCTCCATCACACACACACTCCACCTCATACCCCCTTCTCACCACCACGCATCTCCTCTCCCACCTTCCCCTTTCCGCACTCATCTGATCTGCAACTTATTTTCTGCTGCAGTGGTGTGTACATGGGACGAGCTGCCAGTGGAATGATTGAGGCGGATACAATAGCAACTAAAAGACGTTTGGACAGTTACGGATAGGAAGTGTTTAGATGGGCTAATTATGGTGAAATGGGGTGAGTTTCGATGGACATTCCGGTTGGCGTAGACGGGTTGGGCCAAATATTCTGTTTGGGTTCTGTGTTGCTCTACAACACTTTATCCACATAGACCCACACATACACACACTAACCACATACACACAACACACAAATAACTGAGCACAGACATACCGACACAGTACAAACAATCCTGACTGCACACAGATACACTATCCACACCCACACACACATTCCTGACCACCCGCAGATGTACTGGAACAACACACACTGTCTCTCTCACTGCTGACCACACACAGACACCGTATAACCTAACACACACACACACACATCACTACTGACCGCACACAGATGCACTGTAACCACACACTCTTCGATCGGACACACAAGCACTGGTAATGTGCCAATGTATTTTGACCACACACATGTGCACACCCATAGACGACAGGAACACTAATTCTACCACAGATCATCCTCCATCTATGCCCCTTCTTGCCTCAGTCTCCATCATCTGTCACATCTCCCACCTCACCCACTCATTCCCTTCCACACTTCTTCCCACTGGCTGCTTTCCCAGCGCCCTGCATTCTCTCACTCTCTCCTCCATTACAAACTCCACACATTCTCCTTTCACCCCAATCTCATCCTCCCCACTCCCCCCTCTCACCTACCAGGCCCTGCCTCACCCACCACCTCACTCTCTTCCCTCCCTAACTCACTCTCCAATCCGCCCTCTGCTTTACCATGCTGATAAGTGTAGCATTCATAGGGTAGACAGTGACATTGATAGGGTAGACAGTGGCATGGATGGGGTAGACAGTGGCATGGATGGGGTAGACAGTGGCATGGATGGGGTAGACAGTGACATTGATGGGGTAGACAGTGGCATTGATGGGGTAGACAGTGGCATGGCTGGGGTCGACAGTGGCATGGATGGGATAGTCAGTGGCATGTATAGGGTAGACAGTGGCATAGATGGGGTAGACAGTGGCATTGATGGGGTAGACAGTGGCATGGATAGGGTAGACAGTGGCGTGGATGGGGTAGACAGTGGCATGGATGGGGTAGGCAGTGGCATGGATAGGGTAGACAGTGTGAATTTTTTTTGAGGGTGCAAATAACAGATACTAGGAAACATTGCTTTAGGAATGGTGGGACAAAGTTTAGAGGAGATGTATGGGAATGTTTTTTACACTGAGGTTGGGTTCCTGGAACTGTTGCCAGGGCTGGGTATGGGCCCAGATATGGTGGTGGTGCTTAAGAGACTTGAAGTGGGCATAAGGATGTGCAAGGAATTGAGAGGTATGAAATATGTGCAGGCAGATAAGAGTTGGTCTCGGCCTTGTGTTCAGCACGGAAGTTGTGGGGCGAAAGGCTTGTTCCTGTGTTGTACTGTTCTATGATGTTCAATTAGACTCTGCTTTCCCAACCTTCGCTGGGGAAGGGAGGGCGCTGGCCTCAGTCAGTGGAGAGTGTTGTGGAATCATCCCCGGCGCGGTGACACACTGATGTGGAGCCGAGCCCGTGAGGAAGGAGAGATCATCCCGTGAGCTTCTAACGACGGACGGGGGCGGAGGAAAGAAGAGTCCGGAGCAGCAGCTCAGACTGTACGGGTTTAATGGCCGGAATAATGAGACCGTCCGCAACACGTTTTAGTACTTGAATATTATTTACTGTAAAGCCAATGATTTATTTTGCTTTTGTTTAATGTGTGCGCTCAATAAACCTGGAACCGCTTGACAGCAAGTTTCTGAGAGCGTGGTCTTCCTTTATCATCTGAATAATAAGTGGGTGTTCGGTGCCAGAGGAGGGAGGTGAGGCGGGTACAATAACAAGGTGCAGAGATACAACATTACAGCACAGGAACATCAAGGGAATAGATAGGGTGAACGCAAAAAATCTACCCGGATAAGGTAATCAAGAAACAGGGACATAGGTTCAAGGTGAGAGGGGAAAGGTATTCACACAGAACAGTGTAAAACACGGGTAAGGCCACGGTCTGAGAGTTGCGGGCTCCGGGGCTGTGAAGAAGGCAGGTGGGATACTCGCCTTCATGGGCGGCGACGTAGAATGCAACTAGTTCCACGTTGGTACAACTTTAGAAAGTTTGGTCAGACCTCAGCTGGTGCATTGCGAGCAGGTCTGGTCACCACACGACTGAGGGAACAGATTCACCAGGATGGTACAGACACAGTGGGTATCAGAAAGAGTGAGAGACAAAGACTGGGATATGCTTCCCTGTGGGGCAGAGGAAACTAATGGGTAACAAACAGGGATTCAATATTACGAGGGTGATTGGTGGGACAGATAGCCGTAAACTTCACAAAAGCAACAGTGGCTAAAATAAGAGGACAGGACAGTTTGAAAGGACGCGATTGGAGGTTTGGAGGACATGTTTATTGTGGAGACATAACATGCGAACAGGCCCTTTGGCCCACCGTGTCTACTCTGACCATCGATTACCATTCACATGAGGTCTGTTAGCCTACTTTCTCATCCACTTCCTACACAAATTGGGACAATTGACACAGGACCTGGAGGAAATCCATGCTCTCACAGGAAACGTGCAAACTCCACACCGATCGCACCCAAGGTCAGGATTGAACCTAGGTCTTTGGCACAGTGAGGTAGAAGCGCTACCAGCTGCACCACAGTGCTGATATGAAGGGAGGTTTTCCCCAGAGACTGGTTGAAATCTGGATCTCACTGGTTTAGGTTTTTGTTCATTATTGTCTTGTGCACAGAGATACAGTGAAAAGCTTTACATTACTTGCTCCCCAATCAGATCTAATAATGTACATGAATGCAATCAAGTCAAATTCAAGTACAAAGGGGAAGATATTTGGTGCAGAATGTAGTTTTCACCATTGTAGGCACCAGTTCTATAGACACAGGCCAATGTTCACAGTGTGATTGAGGTGAATTGGACAATGCATCAGCAGATGGGACCTTCTTCTTTCTCGTCGCCACCGCCACCCGCCCCCCGATCTCTCTTTATTCTACCCATCCCCCCACGCTGTGTTGCTTTCTGTTCTCTCTGCGGCACGCCCTGTCTGACCTCCAGCACCCACTGTGAGCTCCGCACGGCCTCTTGCACCCACCATGGCCCGTCTGCCCTGAGGCACTCATGTGGGCTGGATCGGAGAAGGGAGAAGAAAGAATGATTGGGGTGAGATTAGCCTTTGATTATGTTGGCTGCTTTCCCGAGGCATCGTGAAATGTAGATAGAGTTGATGGTGGGTAGACTGGTCTGGGGATGGACTGGGCTATATCTACTGAGGAGGAGGAGGAGGTTGAGGCAAGGTCTCTCAAAACATTTTAAAGCGTGCAGGTGCATACTTGAATCACCAAGCTGGGGGAGGCAACAGACCAATATTCTGAAATGGGATTACTCCGCATGCGTGGAGCCATTAAATTAGGTTTACAGAGCCCAAAGTATGTGTTGACAAGGTTACCGGAGTTAATACCAGGCTCTTGTTGTATCTCAATTCCCAGTGACTTGAGATTCCCTAAAACCCTAAAACCCCTAAAATTCTTAAGAGGTTGGAGAGGCTAGATGCGGGAAAATTGTTCCCCATGTTGAGCAAGTCCAGAACCAGGGGGTCACAGCTTAAGGATAAGGGGGAAGTCTTTTTGGACCGAGATGAGAA
>NC_135971.1:279603-351500 GCF_053455715.1 Rhinoraja longicauda | reverse complement strand
CGCTTTAAAATGTTTTGAGAGACCTTGCCTCAACCTCCTCCTCCTCAGTAGATATAGCCCAGTCCATCCCCAGACCAGTCTACCCACCATCAACTCTATCTACATTTCACGATGCCTCGGGAAAGCAGCCAACATAATCAAAGGCTAATCTCACCCCAATCATTCTTTCTTCTCCCTTCTCCGATCCAGCCCACATGAGTGCCTCAGGGCAGACGGGCCATGGTGGGTGCAAGAGGCCGTGCGGAGCTCACAGTGGGTGCTGGAGGTCAGATGGGGCGTGCCGCAGAGAGAACAGAAAGCAACACAGCGTGGGGGGATGGGTAGAATAAAGAGAGATCGGGGGGCGGGTGGCGGTGGCGACGAGAACGAAGAAGGTCCCATCTGCTGGTGCACTGTCGAGTTCACCTCAATCACACTGTGAACATTGGCCTGTGTTTATAGAACTGGTGCCTACAATGGTGAAAACTACATTCTGCACCAAATATCTTCCCCTTTGTACTTGAATTTGACTTGATTGCATTCATGTACATTATTAGATCTGATTGGGGAGCAAGTAATGTAAAGCTTTTCACTGTATCTCTGTGCACAAGACAATAATGAACAAAAACCTAAACCAGTGAGTTCCAGATTTCAACCAGTCTCTGGGGAAAACCTCCCTTCATATCGGCACTGTGGTGCAGCTGGTAGCGCTTCTACCTCACTGTGCCAAAGACCTAGGTTCAATCCTGACCTTGGGTGCGATCGGTGTGGAGTTTGCACGTTTCCTGTGAGAACATGGATTTCCTCCATGTCCTGTGTCAATTGTCCCAATTTGTGTAGGAAGTGGATGAGAAAGTGAGCTAACAGAACTCATGTGAATGGTAATCGATGGTCAGAGTAGACTCGGTGGGTCAAAGGGCCTGTTCGCATGTTATGTCTCCACAATAAACATGTCCTCCAAACCTCCAATCCCCACCTTTCAAACTGTCCTGTCCTCTTATTTTAGCCACTGTTGCTTTTGTGAAGTTTACGGCTATCTGTCCCACCAATCACCCTCGTAATATTGAATCCCTGTTTGTTACCCATTAGTTTCCTCTGCCCCACAGGGAAGCATATCCCAGTCTTTGTCTCTCACTCTTTCTGATACCCACTGTGTCTGTACCATCCTGGTGAATCTGTGCCCTCAGTCGTGTGGTGACCAGACCTGCTCGCAATGCACCAGCTGAGGTCTGACCAAACTTTCTAAAGTTGAACCAACGTGGAACTAGTTGCATTCTACGTCGCCGCCCATGAAGGCGAGTATCCCACCTGCCTTCTTCACAGCCCCGGAGATGCAACTCACAGACCGTGGCCTTACCCATGTTTTACACTGTTCTGTGTGAATACCTTTCCCCTCTCACCTTGAACCTATGTCCCTGTTTCTTGATTACCTTATCCGGGTAGATTTTTTGCGTTTACGCTATCTATTCCCTTATTGTTCCTGTGCTGTAATGTTGTATCTCTGCACCTTGTTATTGTATCCGCCTCACCTCCCTCCTCTGGCACCGAACACCCACTTATTATTCAGATGATAAAGGAAGACCACGCTCTCAGAAACTTGCTGTCAAGCGGTTCCAGGTTTATTGAGCACACACATTAAACAAAAGCAATATAAATCATTGGCTTTACAGTAAATAATATTCGTACTAAAGCGCGTTGCGGACGGTCTCATTATTCCGGCCATGAAACCCGTGCAGTCTGAGCTGCTGCTCCGGACTCTTCTTTCCTCCGCCCCCGTCCATCGTTAGAAGCTCACGGGATGATCTCTCCTTCCTCACGGGCTCGGCTCCACATCAGTGTGTCACCGCGCTGGGGATGATTCCACAACACTCTCCACTGACTGAGGCCAGCGCCCTCTCTTCCCCAGCGAAGGTTGGGAAAGCCGAGTCTCATTGAACATCATAGAACAGTACAACACAGGAACAAGCCTTTCGCCCCACAACTTCCGTGCTGAACACAAGGCCGAGACCAACTCTTGTCTGCCTGCACATATTTCATATCTCTCAATTCATTGCACATCCTTATGCCCACTTCAAGTCTGTTAAGCACCACCACCATATCTGGGCCCATACCCAGCCCTGGCAACAGTTCCAGGCTCCCAACCTCAGTGTAAAAAACATGCCCATACATCTCCTCTAAACTTTGTCCCACCATCCTTAAAGCAATGTTTCCTAGTATCTGTTATTTGCACCCTCAAAAAAAGTTCACAATGTCTACCCCATCCATGCCACTGTCTACCCTATCAATGCCACTGTCTACCCCATCAATGCCACTGCCTACCCCATCAATGCCACTGTCTACCCTATCAATGCCACTGTCTACCCCATCAATGCCACTGTCTACCCCATCAATGCCACTGTCTACCCCATCAATGCCACTGTCTACCCTATCAATGCCACTGTCTACCCCATCAATGCCACTGTCTACCCCATCCACGCCACTGTCTAGCCCATCAATGCCACTGTCTACCCCATCCATGCCACTGTCTACCCCATCCATGCCACTGTCTACCCCATCAATGCCACTGTCTACCCCATCAATGCCACTGTCTACCACATCCATGCCACTGTCTACCCCATCCATGCCACTGTCTACCCCATCCATGCCACTGTCTACCCCATCCATGCCACTGTCTACCCTATCAATGTCACTGTCTACCCTATGAATGCTACACTTATCAGCATGGTAAAGCAGAGGGCGGATTGGAGAGTGAGTTAGGGAGCGAAGAGAGTGAGGTGGTGGGTGAGGCAGGGCCTGGTAGGTGAGAGGGGGTAGTGGGGAGACCCAGTACAGCTGTAGAGCAAGCAGTGCAGTCGGGAGGAGGAGATTGGGGTAAAAGGGAGAATGTGTGGAGTTTGTGATGGAGGAGAGAGTGAGAGAATGCAGGGCGCTGGGAAAGCAGCCATTGGGAAGAAGTGTGGAAGGGAATGAGTGGGTGAGGTGGGAGATGTGACAGATGATGGAGACTGAGGCAAGAAGGGGCATAGATGGAGGATGATCTGTGGTAGAATTAGTGTTCCTGTCGTCTATGGGTGTGCACGTGTGTGGTCAAAATACATTGGCACATTACCAGTTCTTGTGTGTCCGATCGAAGAGTGTGTTGTTACAGTGCATCTGTGTGCGGTCAGTAGTGAGACAGTGTGTGTGTGTGTTAGGTTATAATGTGTCTGTGTGCGGTCAGTAGTGATGTGTGTGTGTGTGTGTGTGTTAGGTTATACGGTGTCTGTGTGTGGTCAGCAGTGAGAGAGACAGTTTGTGTTGTTCCAGTACATCTGTGTGCGGTCAGTAGTGATGTGTGTGTGTGTGTGTGTTAGGTTATACGGTGTCTGTGTGTGGTCAGCAGTGAGAGAGACAGTGTGTGTTGTTCCAGTACATCTGCGGGTGGTAATGAATGTGTGTGTGGGTGTGGATAGTGTATCTGTGTGCAGTCAGGATTGTTTGTACTGAGTGTCGGTATGTCTGTGCTCAGTTATTTGTGTGTTGCGTGTATGTGGTTAGTGTGTGTGTGTGGGTCTATGTGGATAATGTGTTGTAGAGCAACACAGAACCCAAACAGAATATTTGGCCCAACCCGTCTACGCCAACCGGAATGTCCATCGAAACTCACCCCATTTGACCATAATTAGCCCATCTAAACCCTTCCTATCCGTAACTGTCCAAACGTCTTTTAGTTGCTATTGTATCCGCCTCAATCATTCCACTGGCAGCTCGTCCCATGTACACACCACTGCAGGAGAAAATAAGTTGCAGATCAGATGAGTGCGGAAAGGGGAAGGTGGGAGAGGAGATGCGTGGTGGTGAGAAGGGGGTATGAGGTGGAGTGTGTGTGTGATGAAGGGTGTGTGTGAGATGGAGGGTGTGTGTGTGATAGAGGGGTATGCGTGTGATGGAGGGTGTGTGTGATGGAGGGTGTGTGTGTGTGATGGAGGGTGTGTGTGTGTGTGATGGAGGGTGTGCGTGTGTGATGGAGGGTGTGCGTGAGATGGAGGGTGTGTGTGTGATGGAGGGTGTGTGTGTGATGGAGGGTGTGTGTGTGTGATGGAGGGTGTGTGTGTGATGGAGGGTGTGTGTGTGATGGAGGGTGTGTGATGGAGGGTGTGTGTGTGTGATGGAGGGTGTGTGTGTGATGGAGGGTGTGTGTGTGATGGAGGGTGTGCGTGTGTGATGGAGGGTGTGTGTGTGATGGAGGGTGGGTGTGTGTGTGATGGAGGGTGTGCGTGTGTGATGGAGGGTGTGCGTGTGTGATGGAGGGTGTGCGTGAGATGGAGAGTGTGTGTGTGATGGAGGGTGTGTGTGTGTGTGATGGAGGGTGTGTGTGTGATGGAGGGTGTGTGTGTGATGGAGGGTGTGTGTGTGATGGAGGGTGTGTGTGATGGAGTGTGTGTGTGAGATGGAGGGTGTGTGTGTGATGGAGGGTGTGTGTGATGGAGGGTGTGTGTGTGTGATGGAGGGTATGAGTGATGGAGGGTGTGTTTGTGTGATGGAGGGTGTGTGTGTGTGTGATGGAGGGTGTGTGTGTGTGTGATGTAGGGTGTGTGTGATGGAGGGTGTGTGTGAGATGGAGGGTGTGTGTGTGTGATGGAGGGTGTGTGTGTGATGGAGGGTGTGTGTGTGATGGAGGGTGTGTGTGTGTGATGGAAGGTGTGTGTGTGATGGAGGGTGTGTGTGATGGAGGGTGTGTGTGAGGTGGAGGGTGTGTGTGTGTGATGGAGGGTGTGTGTGTGATGGAGGGTGTGTGTGTGATGGAGGGTGTGTGTGTGTGATGGAAGGTGTGTGTGTGATGGAGGGGGTGTGTGTGATGGAGGGTGTGTGCGTGTGTTGGAATGTGTGTGTGTGATGGAGGGTGTGTTGTAGATTAGTCACTGTATTCACAGTCCATGTCGAGTGTTTGCAGATCCGTTCCTGCAAGAAGTTATCTTGCGCATGCGTGTTACCCTGGGGAGTCATCTTGTTGAGGAGCTGCGGTTTAGTCTGTAACCTTGCATCACCGTGCTCATTAATAACTTGGTGTTATTCTTGCAACTTCATGAAGGGTGTGTGAGAGATAGAGGGTGATGGTGTGAGTGTGCAGTGGAGAGAGTGTAAATGAGATGGAATTGTGTTAGATGGAGGGAGTATGAGTTGGAGTGTGAATGGTTGCAAGAACTCGATCCTCACCACGGACTCTGCTGCTCCTCTCCCACCCTCTCTAACCAGCTCCTCTCATCCCAGTCACCATCACCCCTCCCCTCCACTGTTCCCACTACCTGTCCAGGGCACCTTCCTCACTACCTCAAATACCTTTCCCCACTAACCAGCGAGAGCAGAACTCCTTTCCCACAAACAGCTGAGCCCAAGAGACTTTCTTCACTCACACACAATTGAAGCCCAGTGAAAAAGAAAAAAAAATCTTGTCTTTGGTGATGTTGAATCGTTGCAGAGACAGGGAATTTGACCTGTCCTCAGTGACTCTTATAAACTTCTCCAGGGGTATCATAGAAATCGAACTGTTGGGTTGCATAACAGCTTGGTTTGGGAACAGCTCTGCCCAAGACTGTCAGAAATTGCAGAGTTGTGGATGTTGCCCAGTCCATCACACAGACCAGACTTCCCATCATTGACTATATCTACACTTCAGGCTGCCTCGGAAAAGCAGCCAACATGATCAAAGACGTCGCACCAGGTCATTCCATCTCCGACCCAACAGATTAAACAGGTGCGCACCACCAGACTCAGAAACAGCATCTTCCCCACTGTTATCAGGCTTCTGAATGGTCCTTCCATAAGCTAGGCCACTGTTGGATTCACCTCTACCGCACTGTGGACATTGGAGTCTGTCTGTGGAACGTGTTTGCTCCAATGCTGAGAACTATACACTGCACTTGGTATCTTTCTTTTGCACCGTCCGTTGTACTTGAGTGTGAACTGATTATATCTAAACATAGCACAAAAAGTAAGGAAATTTGTGTTTGGTAGATTATTTCTTTGTTGTAACAATGCTTCTTGGCAATACCGTTGGAATGCCTGTTTATTTCCCTTTTAAATGGTGCCACATTTGTAAGGAACATGCATTTGTGGGATGAGCAGCAGAGCTGAGTATATGGGTTGCGCCCATGAAAAATTTGCCAAATCTTCTCTGCCAATGCCAAACAGCTTTTCTGCTCTTGCTATTGACTCTTGTTTTGAGCTTCTGGTACCCCCAGGTGCTGACAAGAATGGGATGCCATCCCACAACAGTGTGTGACCAGGCTGGTGACCAGCATGAGGAGGAGGTGCCAGGCTGTTATGGCTGTGTATGGTTCATCCACACGCTACTGTGGCTCCTGTTCATTAAATTAATAAATTGTTAAATTGCCAAAATGTCTTGTTTCTTCAGACTTCAATCATCCAATCCACCAAACAACACCGAACAAGAGTCAATGGCAGAATAAGCTGTTTGGCATTGGCAGAGAAGATTTGGCAAATTTTTCATGGGCGCAACCCATATACTCAGCTCTGCTGCTCATCCCACAAATGCATGTTCCTTACAAATGTGGCACCATTTAAAAGGGAAATAAACAGGCTTTCCAACGGTATAAGATTTATTGCCAAGAAGCATTGTTACAACAAAGAAATAATCTACCAAACACAAATTTCCTTACTTTTTGTGCTATGTTTATATCTAGTATTATAGTATTTATATACAGCATGCAAAACAAAGCTTTTCACTGTACCTCAGCACACGTGACAATAATAAACCCAAACGAAGCAGCAGCGAGCGTCCCCACTCCCTGCTGCAGAGGCGGAAGCAGCAACAATGCAGCTCACCCCCAGGATGGACTCGCTGTGGACAAGGCGAGCGAGAGGCGAGGCTGTGAGGGACAGGGCGTTGACAGCTGGATCCCCGTCAGTCCACCGCAGGTTCCTCCCTCACAGCACCCGCTCAATCTCAGGGTCCGGGTCATCATACATCTCCATCAGCTGAAGCCCAGAGAAGAGCAAAGGTGAGTAACTGCAAGTGGGGGTGAATGGAGAGAGGGGGAGCGAGTGGGGGGGGATGGGAAAAATAGAGAGAGCGAGAGGGGGAGAGGGAGAGGGAGGGAAGAGAGAGGATGGAGAGAGGAGGGAGAGTGAGAGGGGGTGGAGAGAGAGGGGAACCGAGGAGAGGGAGGCAGAGGGGGGGAGAGGGGAGGAGGCTAGGGAGAGAGGGTGACGTGGGGAGAGTGAAGGGGACGAGGGGAGAGAGAGGGGGATGAGGGGAGAGAGAGGGGATCGAGGGGAATGAAAATACTGAGGAAATATGGAGGGTAAGGGAGCTGCTCCCTTCAGTGAGGGCAGACAGTGAGGGAGTTCAGTCCATCTCTCTCTCTCTCCCTCCACCTCGTACTGTTTTCTCACCTTTGCACGGAGAGCTTCCATCACTTCATCCGCAGTCATTTCCCCTTCCACTGTCACCTTTATCTCAATCCACTGGTTGTCTTCATCTGAATACAACAGCCCAACATCAACAAGGAGATCAGAGTCAGGTTGAATGTGGCTGAAACGATGTCTTCCCTGCTCTCTCTTTTCTAATGTATGTTCCTTTCAGTCATTCACCATGGAAACGCCCTTCCACCCGACCTGCCGTGAGGATCAAGGTACCCCCTTCTCCGCCCCCATTTTTGCTCCCCTGATTTCCTTCTTAAGGGGAGGGGGGAGGGGGGAGGGGGGAAGGCAAGGGGGGAGGGGGGAGGGGGGAGGGGGCTTTTCCTTACAGCGACTCTCCTGCGACTCCAACCTCCCCTCCCTCCAGACTCCCCACCCTCCATCTCACTTTACTCTCCCTGTCAACACCACACACCTTCCATCCTCCTGGACTCCATCCTTCCCCCACCCCACACTTCTACCTCTGCCCACCACCCTCTCCGCCCTCCCTCCACCACCCCACACTCAATCCTCCCCCGCGCCAGACCTCACATCCCCCACTCCAGACTCCTCCTCTCCCCTGCAGCCCACCATCCCCCCACTCCAGCCCACCTCCCCCCCACTCCATCCTACCTCCCTCCACTCCAAACCCCTCCTCCACAAACCCCTCCTCCCTCCACTCCATCACCCCTCCCCCTCCACTCCATCACCCCTCCTCCCTCCACTCCATCACCCCTCCTCCCTACATTCCACTCCTCGATACCTGAGCTTGTATCTGGTTCTGGGACGGTGGACAAATCCTCCCGGGTTTCGGGTGTTGTTTCTTGGGGTTCCTCAGTTGGTACGGAGGCTGGATCTGTAATAAAGTGTGGACAGACAGTGGGTGTTGTGGGGAAATAATCCAGCAGCTCTGTGGGATTTAAGGAGACCGAAGTGCGTGGTGACACGAGTCTCTGGTGACCCCAATTGTCCAGCCCCCTCCTGCACCATGTATCCTGACACCTCCCCTTGCATTCCCTCACTCCAGACTCCCTCCTAATCCCACTTTACACTTGCCCCAATACCACACCCTCCTCCACATCTCTGCACTCCACCCTCCTCCACCCTAGACTCCCTCCTCCCCAAGCCCCTCTCCATATAACCTCACTCCGTACTCCCTCCTCTCCCCAGGGAGGCGAGGGTAAGGGGAGGCGAGGGTAAGGGGAGGGGGTAGAGGGGGAAGGAGGTGGGTCTGTGGGAGAGGAGGATGGCGGTGGGTCTGGGGAGAGGGGGAGTGGGAGGCGGGGGGGAGTGAGGGAGCTGTGTAAGACGTTGGAGGTGGGGGGCAAGGTGAGGTGGGAACGAGTGGGAACTCCGAGTAGGGTTGGAGTGGGAGGCAGGGAGCAGGAGGTTATGTGGTTACAGAAAGATTACCCATGTCGCCGCTGACAAGGAAAAAAATCCCGCTGCTCTCTAACTCTCCCAGTGCCCGACCATTCACTGTGAAGTTCCTGACTTGACTTCGGAAAATGCACCACCTTGTACTTATCGGCACCAAACGTCATTCTCCATTCCAGAGTGCACTTGCACAACTCAACAAGCTCCTGCTGCCCTGTGATAACCAGCTTCATTCTCCACGATGTGACTTACAGATTCCAGTATTATCCGAAAACTTACTAATCATGCCTTGTACGTTCTCATCTAAATCTTTCATATAAACCACAAACAGCAGTGGGCCCAGCACAAATCCACAAACCTTCCACCACCACCCTCTGCTTCCTACCACAAAAAGAAATCTGATTCCAGTCCGTTAGTTCTCGCTGGATTCCTTGCAATCTAACCTTCATATCCCTCAGAATCCTCTCCAACAACTTACCTTCCACTGATTTCAGGATCTGTTCTATGGCTTTTCCTTGCAGCCCATCTTAAATAGAGGTGCAATATCAGCCACTCACCAGTCACCCGGCACCTCACCCATGTCTAACGATGATCCTGCAATTTCTCCCACAGCTTCCCACAGTATCCTCGGATATATCTGATCAGGCCCGGGAGATTTATTAGGTTCATATGCCTAAGGACGTCCAGCATCACTGACATATGGACTGTCATTCAGACATCACCATTAACTGTACCAAGTTCCCACTTTTCATGTCTTTTACCATTGTAAAAACAGGAGAAATACTCGTTGAGGACCCTGCCCTTCTCCTGGTCGACAGACAGATGGTTTCTGAGGGTCAGTATTCTCTCTCTAGTTGCCCTCTTTCTATTAATGCACGTCAATTTATTTGGATTCCCTGGTGGTTAGATTACAATCGGTGAGAATAGGTGACAACACATCCTCCACCATAATTCGCAACACTGGTGTCCTGCATTCCTTGTCTCTAACTGTACCCCTGCACACTGGAGACTATGCAACAAAGGTCTGCTTTAACTCTATCTTCAAGTTTGCAGATGACACTAGTGTGGAGGCAGTAGATAAAGAGCTTAGTAACATGGAGTTAAGATAGTAAGGAATTGCGGAGTTCTGGACGTAGCCCAGTTCACTGCACAGACCAGATTCCCCACCATTGACTCCATCTCCACCGAAGCCACTTCAGGTCAGACACTTCCCACTCATCTCGTGAACATCATGTTTCTCATTCTTTATTCCGTTTATCTCCTTCAGGCCCATAACACCAGCTGTTGTGTTGCTCCGGTCTATTCCTCATTCACAACCCAGCCCTGCTCCAAACCCCAGATCATAATCCATCTCAGAGGCCTCCAATCCACCCCACTAACCACTTAAATCTAATTCACCATCAAACTCCATGTGGTTCCCTAAACCAATCTCAATCCCAGGAGGATTGTTGGTCGCTGCAGAGCAACACTGACTTCTCCAAAAGCTGTCTACAGGGTTAATGAGAACAAGTGATAATGTGTGAGGGGGCTTGGTACCTGAGGATGTGTCTCCCACTGGGACAGAAGACGGTTCCTGCGTGGATTCTCCAGTCAATGATCCATGGGCCTGTTCCCCCGTCGACATCTGGAGACCTGGAATAAAGAAAAAGAGACCCGGGAGTGTGGCAACACCTCAACAGCTCATCAGATTGGGAGAAGAGTTTGGGAATTAGATTGGTTCTGTGCAGATACCAGCATCATCCAGTCTCTTCACTCACACTCCCTTGGAAATGTCTGTCACTCCACAGCCTGTGTCGAGAGGAATTGGACACCTCCCCTTGCATTCCACCCTCCCTCATAATCCAGCCTCCCCTCACTCCAGATTCCAGCGTTCCCTTCCATGGGACACCTCCCCTTGCATTCCCCCCTCCCTCATACTCCAACCTCCCTTCACTCCAGACTCCAGCTTTCCCTTACATGGGACCACTTGCATTCCCTCCCTCCCCCTGGACTCCAGCTTCCCGTCACTCCAGACTCCAGGGTTCTCTTCCATGCAGACCTCCCAACATTTGATTTTACAAATTCATAATTTTGATGTCCAAAATTCAGAATTTTACATCAAAATTCATAATATGGCGCGTAATGCAACTTTTCAGCAAAAAAAGGCATGCACGCCAAATGCGCGTACGCGTTGTGTTACGTTCATGTGTTCATGGACGATATGTACAATATCAGGCCTATCATGAGTATATTCTGGTATTTATAGAAAGGGTATTGAACAGAAATAATTTTTACAACACAAAGAAAAAATTGTTTTGTTTTGAATTTTCTATTTTGCCTTTTACTTACGCATCCCAATTCTATTGACTGAGCAAATCAAACATCTCTTATTAACTATGTACCATAGAAATCGTACTGTCAGGTTGCATAGCATATTGGTTTGGGAATAGCTCTGCCCCAGATAGGAAGAAATTGTGCAGTTTTGGATGTAGACCAGATTCCCCTCCATTGACTCCATCTCCACTGAAGCTGCTTCTGGAAAGCAGACAATACAATCCTGTGTTCTCCTTGCTCCCGTTGGCCAGAAGATACAGCAACTTGTAAACGCACAATTCCAGTCTCAGTAACAACTACTTTGCCTCCGTTATCTGACTTCTGAACGGTCTTTCCATGAGCGAGGGAACTGTCCCGATACTCCAACCTACCTCACTGCAGTATTGGAATTTCACTCTGGGACAGTAAAGGTACAATGATGAGAATAATATTCTGCATATTTTTCCATTCACTTCACCTTTTGCATTTGGCTTGGTTATATCCATGTGTAATATTGTCAATGTTAAATGTTGTCCCATTTGATGAGATAGTATCTCTGGATAAGTAACAATAATAAACCTAAACCTCCATTTCACTTCAGGTCAGACACTTGCCACTCATCTCGTGAACATCATGTTTCTCATTCTTTATTCCGTTTATCTCCTTCGGGCCCATAACACCAGCTGTTGTGTTGCTCTGGTCTATTCCTCATTCACAACCCAGCCCTGCTCCAAACCTCAGATCATAATCCATCTCAGAGGCCTACAATCCACCCCACTAACCACTTAAATCTACTTCACCATCAAACTCCATGTGGTTCCCTAAACCAATCTCAATCCCAGGAGGATTGTTGGTCACTGCAGAGCAACACTGACTTCTCCAAAAGCTGTCTACAGGGTTAATGAGAACAAGTGATAATGTGTGAGGGGGCTTGGTACCTGAGGATGTGTCTCCCACTGGGACAGAAGACGGTTCCTGGGTGGATTCTCCAGTCAATGATCCATGGGCCTGTTCCCCCGTCGACATCTGGAGACCTGGAATAAAGAAAGAGACACGGGAACGTGGCAACGCCTCAACAGCTCATCAGACTGGGAGAAGAGTTTGGGAATTAGAGGATTGGTTCTGTGCAGATCGCAGCATCATCCAGTCTCTTCACCCACTCTCCCTTGGAAATGTCTGTCACTCCACGTCACTCCCCCAGCCTGAGTCGGGATGAATTTCAGGAACTGGTCATGGAGACCAGCATTCCCTTCCATGGGACACCTCCTCTTGCATTCCCCCCTCCATCGTACTCCAGCCCCCCCTCACTCCAGACTCCAGCGTTCCCTTCCATGGGACACCTCCTCTTGCATCCCCCCCTCCATCGTACTCCAGCCCACCTCACTCCAGACTCCAGCGTTCCCTTCCATGGGACACCTCCCCTTGCATCCCCCCCTCCATCGTACTCCAGCCCACCTCACTCCAGACTCCAGCGTTCCCTTCCATGGGACACCTCCCTTTTCATCCCCCGCCTGTACTCCAACTTCCAGACCAGTGTTCCCTTCCACGGGATACCTCCCCTTGCATTCCCCGCCCCCCACCCCTTGCAGCCTCCCCTCACTCCAGACTCCAGCGTTCCTTTCCAAGCGACACCACCCCTTGCATTCCAACCTCGCCCCATACTCCAGCCTTCCCTCACTCCAGACTCCAGCGTTCCTTTCCATGCGACACCACCCCTTGCATTCCAACCTCGCCCCATACTCCAGCCTCCCCTCTCTCCAGACCAGTGGTCCCATCCATGGGATTCCACCCCTTGCAATCCCCCCTCCCACACCTTGCTGCCTCCCCTCACCGCAGACTCATAATCCCAACTCAAACTTCCTTCCCCAATCCAGACTCCCTCCTCCCCCACTCCAAACACCCACCTACCCAGCTCCAGATCTCCTCCTCTCCAGTCCAGACGATCACCTCCCTCTCGCTCCAGATTCCCTCAACCCCTACTCCCTCTCTTCATATCAATATTTCTCTCAGGACCCCCTACCCTATTCTTTTCCCATGAGCACGAAGGTATGGTGCAAGAACCTGCTCCAATGATCCCTCTATCAATACCTGAACTTGTATCTGACTCTGGGACGGTGGACAAATCCTCTCGGGGTCCTGGTGTTTCCTGGGGTTCCTCAGTTGGTACGGAGGCTGGATTTGTAATAAAGTGTGGACAGACAATGAGTGTAGTGGGGAAATAATCCAGCAGCTCTGCGGGATGGAAGGAGAATGGCGACACCAGTCTCTGGTGATCCCAGTTGTCCAGCCCTCTGCTGCACCATGTATCCTGACACCTCCCCTTGTATTCCCTCTCCTCACTCCAGCCTCCCCTCACTCCAGACTCCCTCCTAATATCACTTTACACTCCCACCAACATAACACTCCCTCCTCTCCCCCACACCGTGGTCCCTCCTCCCTCACTCCACGCTCCTTCCACACTCACCCCACTCCCAATCCTCCACCACCCCACTCTCTCTCCTCCCCACCACCCTCACCCTGCACCCTCACCCCACACACCTCCTCCCAAACCACTCTCCATTCAGCCTCGCCCCTCGCCCCACTCCACACACCAACCCTGTTGCACGCTCCCTCCTCGTCCTCCTGCGATCCTGCTGGGTGTACGGAGTTTGTACTTTCTCCCCGGAACCTGTGTGGGTTTTCTAATGGATTTCCGGTTTTACCCCCACACTCCAATCCACAGGTTCACATATACATTGGCTTGGCATAATTGGAAAATTGTCCCAAATGTGCGGGAATTGCTGGTAGGTACGGATTCGGTGAGCTGAAGGGCCTGTTTCACAGCTGTATCTCTAATCTAAACCAAACTGAACTAAAATTCCCTCTCCAGCGACTCCTGCCTCCCCTCCCTCCAGACTCCCCACCCTCCATCTCACTTTACTCTCCCTGTCAACACCACACACCTTCCATCCCCCTGGACTCCATCCTTCTCCACCCCACAGTTCTACCTCTGCCCACCACCCTCTCCGCCCTCCCTTCACCACCCTCTCTCACCTCTGCTCACCCCTCCCCACACGCCCAGACACTCGCTTCTCGCCCTCAGCCCACATCCCCCCTCCCAAACACCACCCCCTCGTCTTCCGGCCCCTGCTTCCTCCTCCCCCACCCCACTCTCCTTCCCCCACACACTTCCTCCACTCAAGGCCCACGCTTCCTCCTCCACGCACATCATTCTCCCTCCTCCCAAACCCCACACTCACTACCCCCAAACCCCGCACTCCCCACCCCGCACTCTCCACACTCCCCAACCCCCCACACTCTCTACACTCCCCAAGCCCCTGCGCTCCCAAACCCCCCGCGTTCCCAAGCCCCTGCGCTCCCAAACCCCCGGCGCTCCCAAACCCCCCGCAGTCCCCCGCCCCCGCACTCCCCACCCCCAAACCTCGCACTCCCTCCCACCAAACCCCACCCAACGCACACATTGGCTTCCACCACCCCACACTCAATCCTCCCCGCGCCAGACCTCACATCCCCCGCTCCAGACTCCTCCTCCCCCCTGCAGCCAACCACCCCCCCACTCCAGCCCACCACCCCCCCACTCCAACCTACTCCTCCCTCCACTCCACACCCCTCCTCCCGCCACACCATCACCCCTCCTCCATACATTCCTCTCCTCGATACCTGAGCTTGTATCTGGTTCTGGGATGGTGGACAAATCCTCCCGGGGTTCGGATGTTGTTTCCTGGGGTTCCTCAGTTGGTACGGAGGCTGGATCTGTAATAAAGTGTGGACAGACAGTGGGTGGAGTGGGGAAATAATCCAGCAGCTCTGTGGGGTGGAAGGAGTCCGAAGTGCGTGGTGACACGAGTCTCTGGTGACCCCAATTGTCCAGCCGCCGCCTGCACCGTGTATCCTGACACCTCTCCTTGCATTCCCCTCACTCCAGACTCCCTCCTAATCCCACATTACACTTGCCCCAATACCACACCCTCCTCCCCATCTCAGCACTCCACCCTCCTCCACCCTAGACACCCTCCTCCCCAAGCCCCATTACACTTGCCCCAATACCCACTTTACACTTGCCCCCACTGTGAAGTTCCTGACTTGACTTCGGAAAATGCACCACCTTGTACTTATCGGCACCAAACGTCATTCTCCATTCCAGAGTGCACTTGCACAGCTCAACAAGCTCCTGCTGCCCTTGTGATAACCAGCTTCATTCACCACGATGTGACTTACAGATTCCAGTATTATCCGAAAACTTACTAATCATGCCTTGTACGTTCTCATCTAAATCATTCATATAAACCACAAACAGCGACTCCAGACTCCCCTCCCTCCAGACTCCCCACCCTCCGTCTCACTTTACTCTCCCTGTCAACACCACAGCTGTCTACAGGGTCAATGAGGACAAGTGATAACGTGTGAGGGGGCTTGGTACCTGAGGATGTGTCTCCCACTGGGGCAGAAGACGGTTCCTGGGTGGATTCTCCAGTCAATGATCCATGGGTCTGTTCCCCCGTCGACATCTGGAGAACTGGAATAAAGAAAGAGACCCGGGAGTGTGGCAACACCTCAACAGCTCATCAGACTGGGAGAAGCGTTTGTGAATTAGATTGGTTCTGTGCAGATAGCAGCATCATCCAGTCTCTTCACTCACACTCCCTTGGAAATGTCTGTCACTCAACAGCCTGTGTCGAGAGGAATTGGACACCTCCCCTTGCATCCCCCCTCCCTCATACTCCAACCTCCCATCACTCCAGATTCCAGCGTTCCCTTCCATGGGACACCTCCCCTTACACCCCCGCCCCCGGACTCCAACCTCCCTTCACTCCAGACTCCAGCTTTCCCTTACATGGGACCACTTGCATTCCCTCCCTCCCCCCCGGACTCCAGCTTCCCGTCACTCCAGACTCCAGGGTTCTCTTCCATGCAGACCTCCCAACATTTGATTTTACAAATTCATAATTTTGATGTCCAAAATTCAGAATTTTACATCAAAATTCATAATATGGCGCGTAATGCAACTTTTCAGCAAAAAAAGGCATGCACGCCAAATGCCCGTACGCGTTGTGTTACGTTCATGTGTTCTTGAACGATATGTACAATATCAGGCCTATCATGAGTATATTCTGGTATTTATAGAAAGGGTATTGAACAGAAATAATTTTTACAACACAAAGAAAAAATTGTTTTGTTTTGAATTTTCTATTTTGCCTTTTCCTTACGCATCCCAATTCTATTGACTGAGCAAATCAAACATCTCTTATTAACTATGTACCATAGAAATCGTACTGTCAGGTTGCATGGCATATTGGTTTGGGAATAGCTCTGCCCCAGATAGGAAGAAATTGTGCAGTTGTGGATGTAGACCAGATTCCCCTCCATTGACTCCATCTCCACTGAAGCTGCTTCTGGAAAGCAGACAATACAATCCAGTGTCTTCTCCTTGCTCCCGTTGGCCAGAAGATACAGCAACTTGCAAACGCACAACTCCAGTCTCAGTAACAACTACTTTGCCTCCGTTATCTGACTTCTGAACGGTCTTTCCATGAGCGAGGGAACTGTCCCGATACTCCAACCTACCTCACTGCAGTATTGGAATTTCACTCTGGGACAGTAAAGGTACAACGATGAGAACAATATTCTGCATATTTCTCCTTTCACTTCACCTTTTGCATTTGGCTTGGTTATATCCATGTGTAATATTGTCAATGTTAAATGTTGTCCCATTTGATGAGATAGTATCTCTGGATAAGTAACAATAATAAACCTAAACCTCCATTTCACTTCAGGTCAGACACTTGCCACTCATCTCGTGAACATCATGTTTCTCATTCTTTATGCCGTTTATCTCCTTCGGGCCCATAACACCAGCTGTTGTTTTGCTCTGGTCTATTCCTCATTCACAACCCAGCCCTGCTCCAAACCTCAGATCATAATCCATCTCAGAGGCCTCCAATCCACCCCACTAACCACTTAAATCTACTTCACCATCAAACTCCATGTGGTTCCCTAAACCAATCTCAATCCCAGGAGGATTGTTGGTCACTGCAGAGCAACACTGACTTCTCCAAAAGCTGTCTACAGGGTTAATGAGGACAAGTGATAATGTGTGAGGGGGCTTGGTACCTGAGGATGTGTCTCCCACTGGGACAGAAGACGGTTCCTGGGTGGATTCTCCAGTCAATGATCCATGGGCCTGTTCCCCCGTCGACATCTGGAGACCTGGAATAAAGAAAGAGACACGGGAACGTGGCAACGCCTCAACAGCTCATCAGACTGGGAGAAGAGTTTGGGAATTAGAGGATTGGTTCTGTGCAGATCGCAGCATCATCCAGTCTCTTCACCCACTCTCCCTTGGAAATGTCTGTCACTCCACGTCACTCCCCCAGCCTGAGTCAGGATGAATTTCAGGAACTGGTCATGGAGACCAGCATTCCCTTCCATGGGACACCTCCTCTTGCATTCCCTCCTCCATCATACTCCAGCCCCCCCCCTCACTCCAGACTCCAGCGTTCCCTTCCATGGGCCACCTCCCCTTGCATCCCCCCCTCCATCATACTCCAGCCCACCTCACTCCAGACTCCAGCGTTCCCTTCCATGGGACACCTCCCTTTTCATCCCCCGCCTGTACTCCAACTTCCAGACCAGTGTTCCCTTCCACGGGATACCTCCCCTTGCATTCCCCGCCCCCCACCCCTTGCAGCCTCCCCTCACTCCAGACTCCAGCGTTCCTTTCCAAGCGACACCACCCCTTGCATTCCAACCTCGCCCCATACTCCAGCCTTCCCTCACTCCAGACTCCAGCGTTCCTTTCCATGCGACACCACCCCTTGCATTCCAACCTCGCCCCATACTCCAGCCTCCCCTCTCTCCAGACCAGTGGTCCCATCCATGGGATTCCACCCCTTGCAATCCCCCCTCCCACACCTTGCTGCCTCCCCTCACCGCAGACTCATAATCCCAACTCAAATTTCCTTCCCCAATCCAGACTCCCTCCTCCCCCACTCCAAACACCCACCTACCCAGCTCCAGATCTCCTCCTCTCCAGTCCAGACGATCACCTCCCTCTCGCTCCAGATTCCCTCAACCCCTACTCCCTCTCTTCATATCAATATTTCTCTCAGGACCCCCTACCCTATTCTTTTCCCATGAGCACGAAGGTATGGTGCAAGAACCTGCTCCAATGATCCCTCTATCAATACCTGAACTTGTATCTGACTCTGGGACGGTGGACAAATCCTCTCGGGGTCCTGTTGTTTCCTGGGGTTCCTCAGTTGGTACGGAGGCTGGATTTGTAATAAAGTGTGGACAGACAATGTGTGTAGTGGGGAAATAATCCAGCAGCTCTGCGGGATGGAAGGAGAATGGCGACACCAGTCTCTGGTGATCCCAGTTGTCCAGCCCTCTGCTGCACCATGTATCCTGACACCTCCCCTTGTATTCCCTCTCCCCACTCCAGCCTCCCCTCACTCCAGACTCCCTCCTAATCTCACTTTACACTCCCACCAACATAACACTCCCTCCTCTCCCCCACACCGTGGTCCCTCCTCCCTCACTCCACGCTCCTTCCACACTCACCCCACTCCCAATCCTCCACCACCCCACTCTCTCTCCTCCCCACCACCCTCACCCTGCCCCCTCACCCCACACACCTCCTCCCAAACCACTCTCCATCCAGCCTCGCCCCTCGCCCCACTCCACCCACCAACCCCGTTGCAGGCTCCCTCCTCGTCCTCCTGCGATCCTGCTGGGTGTACGGAGTTTGTACTTTCTCCCCGGAACCTGTGTGGGTTTTCTAATGGATTTCCGGTTTTACCCCCACACTCCAATCCACAGGTTCACATATACATTGGCTTGGCATAATTGGAAAATTGTCCCAAATGTGCGGGAATTGCTGGTAGGTACGGATTCGGTGAGCTGAAGGGCCTGTTTCACAGCTGTATCTCTAAACTAAACCAAACTGAACTAAAATTCCCTCTCCAGCGACTCCAGCCTCCCCTCCCTCCAGACTCCCCACCCTCCATCTCACTTTACTCTCCCTGTCAACACCACACACCTTCCATCCCCCTGGACTCCATCCTTCTCCACCCCACACTTCTACCGCTGCCCACCACCCTCTCCGCCCTCCCTTCACCACCCTCTCTCACCTCTGCTCACCCCTCCCCACACGCCCAGACACTCGCTCCTCGCCCTCAGCCCACATCCCCCCTCCCAAACACCACCCCCTCCTCTTCCGGCCCCTGCTTCCTCCTCCCCCACCCCACTCTCCTTCCCCCACACACTTCCTTCACTCAAGGCCCACGCTTCCTCCTCCCCCCACATCATTCTCCCTCCTCCCAAACCCCACCCTCACTACCCTCAAACCCCGCACTCCCCACCCCACACTCTACACACTCCCCAACCCCCCACACTCTCTACACTCCCCAAGCCCCTGCGCTCCCAAACCCCCCGCGTTCCCAAGCCCCCCGCGTTCCCAAGCCCCCCGCGCTCCCAAACCCCCGGCGCTCCCAAACCCCCGCAGTCCCCCACCCCCGCACTCCTGCGCTCCCCACCCCCAAACCTCGCACTCCCTCCCCCCAAACCCCACCCAACGCACACATTGGCTTCCACCACCCCACACTCAATCCTCCCCGCGCCAGACCTCACATCCCCCGCTCCAGACTCCTCCTCCCTCCTGCAGTCCACCACCCCCCCACTCCAGCCCCCCACCCCCCCCACTCCACACCCCCTCCTCCCTCCACTCCACACCCCTCCTCCCGCCACACCATCACCCCTCCTCCATACATTCCTCTCCTCGATACCTGAGCGTGTATCTGGTTCTGGGATGGTGGACAAATCCTCCCGGGGTTCGGATGTTGTTTCCTGGGGTTCCTCAGTTGGTACGGAGGCTGGATCTGTAATAAAGTGTGGACAGACAGTGGGTGGAGTGGGGGAAATAATCCAGCAGCTCTGTGGGGTGGAAGGAGACCGAAGTGCGTGGTGACACGAGTCTCTGGTGACCCCAATTGTCCAGCCGCCTCCTGCACCGTGTATCCTGACACCTCTCCTTGCATTCCCCTCACTCCAGACTCCCTCCTAATCCCACATTACACTTGCCCCAATACCACACCCTCCTCCCCATCTCAGCACTCCACCCTCCTCCACCCTAGACACCCTCCTCCCCAAGCCCCATTACACTTGCCCCAATACCCACTTTACGCTTGCCCCCACTGTGAAGATCCTGACTTGACTTCGGAAAATGCACCACCTTGTACTTATCGGCACCAAACGTCATTCTCCATTCCAGAGTGCACTTGCACAGCTCAACAAGCTCCTGCTGCCCTTGTGATAACCAGCTTCATTCTCCACGATGTGACTTACAGATTCCAGTATTATCCGAAAACTTACTAATCATGCCTTGTACGTTCTCATCTAAATCATTCATATAAACCACAAACAGCGACTCCAGACTCCCCTCCCTCCAGACTCCCCACCCTCCGTCTCACTTTACTCTCCCTGTCAACACCACAGCTGTCTACAGGGTCAATGAGGACAAGTGATAATGTGTGAGGGGGCTTGGTACCTGAGGATGTGTCTCCCACTGGGGCAGAAGATGGTTCCTGGGTGGATTCTCCAGTCAATGATCCATGGGTCTGTTCCCCCGTCGACATCTGGAGAACTGGGATAAAGAAAGAGACCCGGGAGTGTGGCAACACCTCAACAGCTCATCAGACTGGGAGAAGCGTTTGTGAATTAGATTGGTTCTGTGCAGATAGCAGCATCATCCAGTCTCTTCACTCACACTCCCTTGGAAATGTCTGTCACTCAACAGCCTGTGTCGAGAGTAATTGGACACCTCCCCTTGCATCCCCCCTCCCTCATACTCCAACCTCCCATCACTCCAGATTCCAGCGTTCCCTTCCATGGGACACCTCCCCTTACACCCCCCCCCCCGCCCCCGGACTCCAACCTCCCTTCACTCCAGACTCCAGCTTTCCCTTACATGGGACCACTTGCATTCCCTCCCTCCCCCTGGACTCCAGCTTCCCGTCACTCCAGACTCCAGGGTTCTCTTCCATGCAGACCTCCCAACATTTGATTTTACAAATTCATAATTTTGATGTCCAAAATTCTGAATTTTACATCAAAATTCATAATATGGCGCGTAATGCAAATTTTCAGCAAAAAAAGTCATGCACGCCAAATGCGCGTACGCGTTGTGTTACGTTCATGTGTTCTTGAACGATATGTACAATATCAGGCCTATCATGAGTATATTCTGCTATTTATAGAAAGGGTATTGAACAGAAATAATTTTTACAACACAAAGAAAAAATGGTTTTGTTTTGAATTTTCTATTTTGCCTTTTCCTTACGCATCCCAATTCTATTGACTGAGCAAATCAAACATCTCTTATTAACTATGTACCATAGAAATCGTACTGTCAGGTTGCATGGCATATTGGTTTGGGAATAGCTCTGCCCCAGATAGGAAGAAATTGTGCAGTTTTGGATGTAGACCAGATTCCCCTCCATTGACTCCATCTCCACTGAAGCTGCTTCTGGAAAGCAGACAATACAATCCTGTGTTCTCCTTGCTCCCGTTGGCCAGAAGATACTGCAACTTGCAAACGCACAACTCCAGTCTCAGTAACAACTACTTTGCCTCCGTTATCTGACTTCTGAACGGTCTTTCCATGAGCGAGGGAACTGTCCCGATACTCCAACCTACCTCACTGCAGTATTGGAATTTCACTCTGGGACAGTAAAGGTACAATGATGAGAACAATATTCTGCATATTTCTCCTTTCACTTCACCTTTTGCATTTGGCTTGGTTATATCCATGTGTAATATTGTCAATGTTAAATGTTGTCCCATTTGATGAGATAGTATCTCTGGATAAGTAACAATAATAAACCTAAACCTCCATTTCACTTCAGGTCAGACACTTGCCACTCATCTCGTGAACATCATGTTTCTCATTCTTTATTCCGTTTATCTCCTTCGGGCCCATAACACCAGCTGTTGTGTTGCTCTGGTCTATTCCTCATTCACAACCCAGCCCTGCTCCAAACCTCAGATCATAATCCATCTCAGAGGCCTCCAATCCACCCCACTAACCACTTAAATCTACTTCACCATCAAACTCCATGTGGTTCCCTAAACCAATCTCAATCCCAGGGGGATTGTTGGTCACTGCAGAGCAACACTGACTTCTCCAAAAGCTGTCTACAGGGTTAATGAGAACAAGTGATAATGTGTGAGGGGGCTTGGTACCTGAGGATGTGTCTCCCACTGGGACAGAAGACGGTTCCTGGGTGGATTCTCCAGTCAATGATCCATGGGCCTGTTCCCCCGTCGACATCTGGAGACCTGGAATAAAGAAAGAGACACGGGAACGTGGCAACACCTCAACAGCTCATCAGACTGGGAGAAGAGTTTGGGAATTAGAGGATTGGTTCTGTGCAGATCGCAGCATCATCCAGTCTCTTCACCCACTCTCCCTTGGAAATGTCTGTCACTCCACGTCACTCCCCCAGCCTGAGTCGGGATGAATTTCAGGAACTGGTCATGGAGACCAGCATTCCCTTCCATGGGACACCTCCTCTTGCATCCCCCCCTCCATCATACTCCAGCCCCCCCCCTCACTCCAGACTCCAGCGTTCCCTTCCATGGGACACCTCCTCTTTCATTCCCCCCTCCATCATACTCCAGCCCACCTCACTCCAGACTCCAGCGTTCCCTTCCATGGGACACCTCCCCTTGCATCCCCCCCTCCATCGTACTCCAGCCCACCTCACTCCAGACTCCAGCGTTCCCTTCCATGGGACACCTCCTCTTGCATTCCCCCCTCCATCGTACTCCAGCCCCCCCCCCTCACTCCAGACTCCAGCATTCCTTTCCATGCGACACCACCCCTTGCATTCCAACTTCGCCCCATACTCCAGCCTCCCCTCTCTCCAGACCAGTGGTCCCATCCATGGGATTCCACCCCTTGCAATTCCCCCTCCCACCCCTTGCATTTCCCCCTCCCACACCTTGCTGCCTCCCCTCACCGCAGACTCATAATCCCATTTCAAACTTCCTTCCCCAATCCAGACTCCCTCCTCCCCCACTCCAAACACCCACCTACCCTGCTCCAGATCTCCTCATCTCCAGTCCAGACGATCACCTCCCTCTCGCTCCAGATTCCCTCAACCCCTACTCCCTCTCTTCATATCAATATTTCTCTCAGGACCCCCTACCCTACTCTTTCCCCATGAGCACAATGATATGGTGCAAGAACCTGCTCCAATGATCCCTCTATCAATACCTGAACTTGTATCTGACTCTGGGACGGTGGACAAATCCTCTCGGGGTCCTGGTGTTTCCTGGGGTTCTTCAGTTGGTACGGAGGCTGGATTTGTAATAAAGTGTGGACAGACAATGAGTGTAGTGGGGAAATAATCCAGCAGCTCTGCGGGATGGAAGGAGAATGGCGACACCAGTCTCTGGTGATCCCAGTTGTCCAGCCCTCTGCTGCACCATATATCCGGACACCTCCCCTTGTATTCCCTCTCCCCACTCCAGCCTCCCCTCACTCCAGACTCCCTCCTAATCTCACTTTACACTCCCACCAACATAACACTCCCTCCTCTCCCCCACACCATGGTCCCTCCTCCCTCACTCCACGCTCCTTCCACACTCACCCCACTCCCAATCCTCCACCACCCCACTCTCTCTCCTCCCCACCACCCTCGTCCTGCACCCTCACCCCACACACCTCCTCCCAAACCACTCTCCATCCAGCCTCGCCCCACTCCACCCACCAACCCCGTTGCAGGCTCCCTCCTCGTCCTCCTGCGATCCTGCTGGGTGTACGGAGTTTGTACTTTCTCCCCGGAACCTGTGTGGGGTTTCTAATGGATTTCCAGTTTTACCCCCACACTCCAATCCACAGGTTCACATATACATTGGCTTGGCATAATTGGAAAATTGTCCCAAATGTGCGGGAATTGCTGGTAGGTACGGATTCGGTGAGCTGAAGGGCCTGTTTCACAGCTGTATCTCTAAACTAAACCAAACTGAACTAAAATTCCCTCTCCAGCGACTCCAGCCTCCCCTCCCTCCAGACTCCCCACCCTCCATCTCACTTTACTCTCCCTGTCAACACCTCACACCTTCCATCCCCCTGGACTCCATCCTTCCCCACCCCACACTTCTACCTCTGCCCACCACCCTCTCCGCCCTCCCTTCACCACCCTCTCTCACCTCTGCCCACCCCTCCCCACACGCCGAGACACTCGCTTCTCGCCCTCAGCCCACATCTCCCCTCCCAAACACCAACCCCCTCCTCTTCCGGCCCCTGCTTCCTCCTCCCCCACCCCACTCTCCTTCCCCCGCACACTTCCTCCACTCAAGGCCCACGCTTCCTCCTCCCCCCACATCATGCTCCCTCCTCCCAAACCCCACCCTCACTACCCCCAAACCCCGCACTCCCCACCCCGCACTCTCCACTCCCCAACCCCTCACACTCTCCACACTCCCCAAGCACCTGCGCTCCCAAACCCCCGGCGCTCCCAAACCCCCCGCAGTCCCCCGCCCCCGCACTCCCGCGCTCCCCACCCCCAAACCTCGCACTCCCTCCCCCCAAACCCCACCCAACGCACACATTGGCTTCCACCACCCCACACTCAATCCTCCCCGCGCCAGACCTCACATCCCCCGCTCCAGACTCCTCCTCCCTCCTGCAGTCCACCACCCCCCACTCCAGCCCACCTCCCCCCCACTCCACACCCCCTCCTCCCTCCACTCCACCCCCCTCCTCCCTCCACACCATCACCCCTCCTCCCTCCACACCATCACCCCTCCTCCCGCCACACCATCACCCCTCCTCCGTACATTCCTCTCCTCGATACCTGAGCGTGTATCTGGTTCTGGGACGGTGGACAAATCCTCCTGGGGTTCAGATGTTGTTTCCTGAGGTTCCTCAGTTGGTCCGGAGGCTGGATCTGTAATAAAGTGTGGACAGACAGTGGGTGTTGTGGGGAAATAATCCAGCAGCTCTGTGGGATGGAAGGAGACCGAAGTGCGTGGTGACACGAGTCTCTGGTGACCCCAATTGTCCAGCCGCCTCCTGCACCGTGTATCCTGACACCTCTCCTTGCATTCCCCTCACTCCAGACTCCCTCCTAATCCCACATTACACTTGCCCCAATACGACACCCTCCTCCCCATCTCAGCACTCCACCCTCCTCCACCCTAGACACCCTCCTCCCCAAGCCCCATTACACTTGCCCCAATACCCACTTTACGCTTGCCCCCACTGTGAAGATCCTGACTTGACTTCGGAAAATGCACCACCTTGTACTTATCGGCACCAAACGTCATTCTCCATTCCAGAGTGCACTTGCACAGCTCAACAAGCTCCTGCTGCCCTTGTGATAACCAGCTTCATTCACCACGATGTGACTTACAGATTCCAGTATTATCCGAAAACTTACTAATCATGCCTTGTACGTTCTCATCTAAATCATTCATATAAACCACAAACAGCGACTCCAGCCTCCCCTCCCTCCAGACTCCCCACCCTCCGTCTCACTTTACTCTCCCTGTCAACACCACAGCTGTCTACAGGGTCAATGAGGACAAGTGATAATGTGTGAGGGGGCTTGGTACCTGAGGATGTGTCTCCCACTGGGGCAGAAGACGGTTCCTGGGTGGATTCTCCAGTCAATGATCCATGGGTCTGTTCCCCCGTCGACATCTGGAGAACTGGGATAAAGAAAAAGAGACCCGGGAGTGTGGCAACACCTCAACAGCTCATCAGACTGGGAGAAGAGTTTGGGAATTAGATTGGTTCTGTGCAGATAGCAGCATCATCCAGTCTCTTCACCCACACTCCCTTGGAAATGTCTGTCACTCAACAGCCTGTGTCGAGAGGAATTGGACACCTCCCCTTGCATCCCCCCTCCCTCATACTCCAACCTCCCCACTCCAGATTCCAGCGTTCCCTTCCATGGGACCACTTGCATTCCCTCCCTCCCCCCGGGGAGAAGGGATCTGGGGAGCAGGAGGGGAGGCTAGGGTGGGTCCTGGGAGGAGGACGACTGGATCCCAGCTGCGGAAGAGATAGGTGGGGGAAAAAGATTAGGTGGGGGGGGAAGAGAGGAGGTGGGGGGCAGGTGGAGGGGACGTCCTGGTCCAGAGGGGGGGAGGAATGTGAAGTGGAATGCTGGAAAATTGTCTGGGTGAGTGGAGGCGAGGGGATGGTTGGATCCCGGAGGGGATGTGAGGCTGTGTCCATGGGAAAGGGTGGACAGGGGAAAACCGGCTCCTTGGGAGGTTAGGGGTGGAAACGGCTAGATTGTGGGTTTGGGGGGAGGTGACGACTGTGTTCAAGGGGGAAGGAGAGATGGGGAAGGCTACTTGTCACAGGGTGGAGGCAATGGGTGGGTCAGGGACAGGGTGGGGGCAATGGGTGGGTGACAGGGTGGGGGCAATGGGTGGGTGGGTCAGTGACAGGGTGGGGGCAATTGGGTGGGTGAGTGACAGGGTGGGGCAATGGGTCGGTGGGTCAGTGACCGGGTGGGGGCAATGGGTGGGTGGGTGAGTGACAGGGTGGGGCAATGGGTGGGTGGGTCAGGGACAGGGTGGGGGTAATGGGTGGGTGAGTGACAGGGTAGGGGCAATGGGTGGGTGAGCTGGGTCAGGGGCCATCCTGCATGTGTGTTGGGGTCAGTGATGGGGTAGAGGCAATGGGTGGGTGGGTCAGTGACAGGGTGGGGGCAA
Organism: Rhinoraja longicauda; assembly: GCF_053455715.1. Lineage (NCBI taxonomy): Eukaryota > Metazoa > Chordata > Chondrichthyes > Rajiformes > Arhynchobatidae > Rhinoraja > Rhinoraja longicauda. The sequence goes on along the minus strand of NC_135971.1, from coordinate 324,716 downwards.
TGGGTGGGTGGGTGACAGGGTGAGGTAATGGGTGGGTGGGTGAGCTGGGGCAGGGACCATCCTGCCTGTGTGTTGGGGTCAGTGACGGGGTGGGGTTTGGTTCTGACAGTCGGTGTGGGACTGTGAACTGAGGTGATCACAAATACGGATCGGTTTGGAAAATTGCTGATTGGGCAATTCCCGGATTTACCCCACAGCCTCCCAGATGCGTTACGGGGAACGGAGACGTACCTGTACAATACACGTAGCTACAGCAGGTTATGGGCTCCAGCCGATACACAAAGAACCCCTTGCAGTGTTTCATCTTGATCTCATGCTGTTTCTGACAGGGATTGCTTTCCCAGTTAAAACAAACTCTCCTGATCACCTCCCCGTCACTCACACTGGGATGGGAACCTGAAATGAGGTTTGTAAACATTATAAATTGTACCTGGTCCCACAGTGCAGCAGGGATTGTGAATGTGGAGCCAGTGTAATGCAATGATCACAACCCACGGTCCAGTCTGAGCTGACTTCATCAGCGTTGAGCTGATACCCTCACCCTCGCCTGAGAGCACCCCCTGGTGCTGACACCCTGGGGTGCCGGGTCTGGACTGGAAACACAGGGGCGGACCATGTTGGGTGCTGATGTATCAAATGTCAGCACCCATCTAGAGCAGGGCTTCAGCTGTCAGCACCCAGGAATGAGGGTGTTTACATACGGATGAACATTTGATGGCACTGGGCCTGTATTCGCCGGAGTTTAGAAGGATGAGGGGGGACCTCATTGAAACTTACCGAATAGTGAAAGACCTGGATAGAGTGGATGTGGAGACGATGTTTCCACTAGCGGGAGTGTCTTGGAGTGTTTAGGAGGGAGATAAGGAGGAATTTATTTCGTTAGAGTTTGGTGAATCTGTGGAATTCATTGCCACAGAAGGCTGTGGAGGCAGTCAATGGATATTTTTAAGGCAAACATAGATATATTCTTGATTAGTGCGGGTGTCAGGGGTTATGGGGAGAAGGGAGGAGAATGAGGTTAGGAGGGAGAAATAGATCACCCACGATTGAATGGTGGAGTAGACGATGGGCCGAATGGCCTAATTCTGCTCCATCACCTGTCAGCATCCATCAGGGGCTTTGGGCCCTAAAAGTACTTTTGAGATTGAATTATCTAAACGAGAAGGCATATACTACAGCAAAGATGAACGGGAAGCCAGAGGATTGGGTAACATTTAAAGAACAACAGAAGGTGACTAAAAAGGCAATACGGGGAGAAAAGATGAAGTACAATGGTAAGTTAGCCAGGATTATGAAGGAGGATAACAAAAGCTTCTTTAGGTATGTGAAGAGGAAAAGATTAGGTGAGACAAATGTGGGTCCCTTGAAGACAGAAACAGGTGAATTTATTATGGGGAACAAGGAAATGGCAGGTGAGTTGAACAGGTACTTTGGTTCAGTCTTCACTGAGGAAGACACAAACAATCTCCCAGAACTACTAGGGGAGAGAGGATCTAGGGTGACGGAGGAACAGAAGGAAATTCACATTAGTCAAGAACCGGTGTCGGGTGGACTGATGGGACTGAAGGCAGATAAATCCCCAGGGCCTGATGGTCTGCATCCCAGGGTACTCAAGGAGATGGCTCTAGAAATCGTGGACGCATTGGTGATCCTTTCAGAAAGCCTTTCACAAGGTCCCATATGGGAGATTATTGGGCAAAATTAGAGCTCATGTTATTAGGGGGGAGGGTATTGACAGGGATAGATAATTGGTTGGCATACTGGAAACAAAGTGTAGAAATTATCAGGTCTCTTTCAGAATGGCAGGCAGCTACGAGTGGGGTGCCGTATAGCTCGGTGCTGGGAACGCAGCTATTTACAACAGTTATTAATGACTTAGGAATTAAAAGTAACATTAGCAAATTGGCAGATGACACAAAGCTGGGAGGCAGGGTGAACTGTGAAGAGGATGCTATGAGGATGCAGGGTGATTTGGATAGGTTGGGTGAGTGGGAAGATGCATGGCAGATGCAGCATAATGGGGATAAATGTCAGGTTATCCACTTACGTAGCAAGAACAAGAAGGCAGATTATTATCTGAATGGTGTCATTAGGAAAAGGGGACGTACAACGAGACCTGGGTGTCCTTGTACATCAGTCACTGAAAGTAAGCATGCAGATACAGCAGGCAGTGGATTTGAGAAAATGAGCAAAGACAAAAGACAAAAGACAATAGGTACAGGAGTAGGCCATTCGGCCCTTCGAGCCTGTACGCACCGCCATTCAATGTGATCATGGCTGATCATTCTCAATCAGTACCCCGTTCCGGCCTTCTCCCCATACCCCCTGACTCCGCTATCCTCAAGAGCTCTATCTAGCTCTCTCTTGAATGCATTCAGAGAATTGGCCTCCACTGCCTTCTGAGGCAGAGAATTATACAGATTCACAACTCTCTGACTGAAAATGTTTTTCCTCATCTCCGTTCTAAATGGCATACCCCTTATTCTTAAAATGTGGCCCCTGGTTCTGGACTCCCCCAACATTGGGAACATGTTTCCTGCCTCTAACGTTACCAACCCCTTAGTAATCTTATACGTTTTGATAAGATCCCCTCTCATCCTTCCAGATTCCAGTGTATACAAGCCTAGTCGCTCCAGTCTTTCAACATATGACAGTCCCGCCATTCCGGGAATTAACCTAGTAAACCTACGCTGCACACCCTCAATAGCAAGAATATCCTTCCTCAAATTTGGAGACCAAAACTGCACACAGTACTCCAGGTGCGGCCTCACTAGGGCCCTGTACAACTGCACAAGGACCTCTTTGCTCCTATACTCAACTCCTCTTGTTATGAAGGCCAACATTCCATTGACTTTCTTCACTGCCTGCTGTACCTGCATGCTTCCTTTCAGTGACTGATGCACTAGGACACCCAGATCACGTTGTACGTCCCCTTTTCCTAACTTGACACCATTCAGATAATAATCTGCCTTCCTATTCTTACCACCAAAGTGGATAACCTCACACTTATCCACATTAAACTGCATCTGCCATGCATCCGCCCACTCACACAACCTGTCTAAGACACCCTGCAACCTCATAGCATCTTCCTCACAGTTCACACTGCCACCCAGCTTTGTATCATCTGCAAATTTGCTAATGGTACATTTAATCCCTTCATCCAAGTCATTGATATATATTGTAAATAGCTGCGATCCCAACACCGAGCCTTGCGGTACCCCACTAGTCACTGCCTGCCATTCTGAAAGGGACCCATTTATCCCCACTCTTTGCTTTCTGTCTGTCAACCAATTTTCTATCCATGTCAGTACCCTACCTCCAATACCATGTGCCCTAATTTTGCCCACCAATCGCCTATGTGGGACCTTGTCGAAGGCTTTATGAAAGTCGAGGTACACCACATCCACCGGCTCTCCCCTGTCAATTTTCCTAGTTACTTCCTCAAAAAATTCCAGATTAGTCAAGCACGATTTTCCCTTCGTAAATCCATGCTGACTCGGAACGATCCTGTTACTGCTATCCAAATGCTCCGCAATTTCCCCTGGGGGGGGGGGGGGGAGGAGGGAGAGAGAGGGGGGGGGAGAGAGAGAGAAGAGAAAGGAGAGAGAGGAGAGAGAGAAGAGAGAGAAGAGAGAGAAGAGAGAGGAGAGAGGGAGAGAGAGGGGGAGGGGAGAGAGAGGGGAGGAGAGAGAGAGAGGAGGAGAGAGAGAGAGGAGGAGAGAGAGAGAGAGAGAGAGAGAGAGAGAGAGAGAGAGAGAGAGAGAGAGAGAGAGAGAGAGAGAGAGAGAGAGAGAGAGAGACACACACACACACACACACACACACACACACACACACACACACACACACACACACACCTGGGAGATTGCTTGTATCGTCCTTAGTGAAGACAGATACAAAGTACCTGTTCACCTCGTCTCCATTTCCTTGTTCCCCATAATAAATCCCCCTGATTCTGTCTTTAAGGGACCCACATTTGCCTTGACTATTTTTTCCTCTTCACATACCTAAAAAAGAGGTCCTCCTGCAGTTGTCCAGGGCCCTGGTGAGACCACACCTCGAGTATTGTGTGCAGTTCTCGTCTCCTAATTTGCGAAAGGATATTCTTGCTATTGAGGAAGTGCAGCGTAGGTTTACGAGGTTAGTTGCTGGGATGGCGGGACTGTCATATGATGAAAGAATGGAATGACTGGGCTTGTGTTCACTGGAAATTAGAAAGATGAGGGGATCTTATATAAACATATAACATTATTAAGGGATTGGACAAGCAAGATGCAGGAAACATGTTCCCGATGTTAGGGGAGTCCGGAACCAAGAGCAACAGTTTAACAATAAGGGGTAGGCCATTTAGAATGGAGATGAGGAAAAACGTTTTCACACAGAGATTTGTGAATTTGTGGAATTCACTGAATGCATTAAAAAGAGAGTTAGATGAACGGGAAGCCAGAGGATTGGGTAACCTTTAAAGAACAACAGAAGGTAACTAAAAAGGCAATACTGGGAGAAAAGATGAAGTACAATGGTAAGTTAGCCAGGAATATGAAGGAGGATAGTAAAAGCCTATTTAGGTATGTGAAGAGGAAAAGATTAGGTAAAACATATGTGGGTCCCTTGAAGACAGAAACAGGTGAATTTATTATGGGGAACAAGGAAATGGCAGGTGAGTTGAACAGGTACTTTGGTTCAGTCTTCACTGAGGAAGACACAAACAATCTCCCAGAACTACTAGGGGAGAGAGGATCTAGGGTGACGGAGGAACAGAAGGAAATTCACATTAGTCAAGAACCGGTGTCGGGTGGACTGATGGGACTGAAGGCTGATAAATCCCCAGGGCCTGATGGTCTGCATCCCAGGGTACTCAAGGAGATGGCTCTAGAAATCGTGGACGCATTGGTGATCCTTTCAGAAAGCCTTTCACAAGGTCCCATATGGGAGATTATTGGGCAAAATTAGAGCTCATGTTATTAGGGGGGAGGGTATTGACAGGGATAGATAATTGGTTGGCATACTGGAAACAAAGTGTAGAAATTATCAGGTCTCTTTCAGAATGGCAGGCAGCTACGAGTGGGGTGCCGTATAGCTCGGTGCTGGGAACGCAGCTATTTACAACAGTTATTAATGACTTAGGAATTAAAAGTAACATTAGCAAATTGGCAGATGACACAAAGCTGGGAGGCAGGGTGAACTGTGAAGAGGATGCTATGAGGATGCAGGGTGATTTGGATAGGTTGGGTGAGTGGGAAGATGCATGGCAGATGCAGCATAATGGGGATAAATGTCAGGTTATCCACTTACGTAGCAAGAACAAGAAGGCAGATTATTATCTGAATGGTGTCATTAGGAAAAGGGGACGTACAACGAGACCTGGGTGTCCTTGTACATCAGTCACTGAAAGTAAGCATGCAGATACAGCAGGCAGTGGATTTGAGAAAATGAGCAAAGACAAAAGACAAAAGACAATAGGTACAGGAGTAGGCCATTCGGCCCTTCGAGCCTGTACGCACCGCCATTCAATGTGATCATGGCTGATCATTCTCAATCAGTACCCCGTTCCGGCCTTCTCCCCATACCCCCTGACTCCGCTATCCTCAAGAGCTCTATCTAGCTCTCTCTTGAATGCATTCAGAGAATTGGCCTCCACTGCCTTCTGAGGCAGAGAATTATACAGATTCACAACTCTCTGACTGAAAATGTTTTTCCTCATCTCCGTTCTAAATGGCATACCCCTTATTCTTAAAATGTGGCCCCTGGTTCTGGACTCCCCCAACATTGGGAACATGTTTCCTGCCTCTAACGTTACCAACCCCTTAGTAATCTTATACGTTTTGATAAGATCCCCTCTCATCCTTCCAGATTCCAGTGTATACAAGCCTAGTCGCTCCAGTCTTTCAACATACGACAGTCCCGCCATTCCGGGAATTAACCTAGTAAACCTACGCTGCACGCCCTCCATAGCAAGAATATCCTTCCTCAAATTTGGAGACCAAAACTGCACACAGTACTCCAGGTGCGGCCTCACTAGGGCCCTGTACAACTGCAGAAGGACCTCTTTGCTCCTATACTCAACTCCTCTTGTTATGAAGGCCAACATTCCATTGGCTTTCTTCACTGCCTGCTGTACCTGCATGCTTCCTTTCAGTGACTGATGCACTAGGGCACCCAGATCACGTTGTACGTCCCCTTTTCCTAACTTGACACCATTCAGATAATAATCTGCCTTCCTATTCTTACCACCAAAGTGGATAACCTCACACTTATCCACATTAAACTGCATCTGCCATGTATCCGCCCACTCACACAACCTGTCTAAGACACCCTGCAACCTCATAGCATCTTCCTCACAGTTCACACTGCCACCCAGCTTTGTATCATCTGCAAATTTGCTAATGGTACATTTAATCCCTTCATCCAAGTCATTGATATATATTGTAAATAGCTGCGATCCCAACACCGAGCCTTGCGGTACCCCACTAGTCACTGCCTGCCATTCTGAAAGGGACCCATTTATCCCCACTCTTTGCTTTCTGTCTGTCAACCAATTTTCTATCCATGTCAGTACCCTACCTCCAATACCATGTGCTCTAATTTTGCCCACCAATCTCCTATGTGGGACCTTGTCGAAGGCTTTCTGAAAGTCAAGGTACACCACATCCACCGACTCTCCCCTGTCAATTTTCCTAGTTACTTCCTCAAAAAATTCCAGATTAGTCAAGCACGATTTTCCCTTCGTAAATCCATGCTGACTCGGAACGATCCTGTTACTGCTATCCAAATGCTCCGCAATTTCCCCTGGGGGGGGGGGGGGGGGGGAGGAAGGAGAGAGAGGGGGGGGGGGGAGAGAGAGAGAAGAGAAAGGAGAGAGAGGAGAGAGAGAAGAGAGAGGAGAGAGAGGGAGAGAGAGAGGGGGAGAGAGAGGAGGAGAGAGAGAGAGAGAGAGAGAGAGAGAGAGAGAGAGACACACACACACACACACACACACCTGGGAGATTGCTTGTATCGTCCTTAGTGAAGACAGATACAAAGTACCTGTTCATCTCGTCTGCCATTTCCTTGTTCCCCATAATAAATTCCCCTGATTCTGTCTTCAAGGGACCCACATTTGCCTTGACTATTTTTTTCCTCTTCACATACCTAAAAAAGAGGTCCTCCTGCAGTTGTCCAGGGCCCTGGTGAGACCACACCTCGAGTATTGTGTGCAGTTCTCGTCTCCTAATTTGCGAAAGGACATTCTTGCTATTGAGGGAGTGCAGCGTAGGTTTACGAGGTTAGTTGCTGGGATGGCGGGACTGTCATATGATGAAAGAATGGAATGACTGGGCTTGTGTTCACTGGAAATTAGAAAGATGAGGGGATCTTATATAAACATATAACATTATTAAGGGATTGGACAAGCAAGATGCAGGAAACATGTTCCCGATGTTGGGGGAGTCTGGAACCAAGAGCAACAGTTTAACAATAAGGGGTAGGCCATTTAGAATGGAGATGAGGAAAAACGTTTTCACACAGAGATTTGTGAATTTGTGGAATTCACTGAATGCATTAAAAAGAGAGTTAGATGAACGGGAAGCCAGAGGATTGGGTAACCTTTAAAGAACAACAGAAGGTAACTAAAAAGGCAATACGGGGAGAAAAGATGAAGTACAAAGGTAAGTTAGCCAGGAATATGAAGGAGGATAGTAAAAGCCTATTTAGGTATGTGAAGAGGAAAAGATTAGGTAAAACATATGTGGGTCCCTTGAAGACAGAAACAGGTGAATTTATTATGGGGAACAAGGAAATGGCAGGTGAGTTGAACAGGTACTTTGGTTCAGTCTTCACTAAGGAAGACACAAACAATCTCCCAGAACTACTAGGGGACAGAGGATCTAGGGTGACGGAGGAACAGAAGGACGAATTCACATTCGTCAAGAAATGGTGTTGAGTGGACTGATGGGACTGAAGGCTGATAAATCCCCAGGGCCTGATGGTCTGCATCCCAGGGTACTCAAGGAAATGGCTCTAGAAATCGTGGATGCATTGGTGCTCCTTTCAGAAAGCCTTTCACAAGGTCCCATATGGGAGATTGGTGGGCAGGCAGCGACTAGTGGCGTGCCGTGTGGCTCGGTGCTGGGAACGCAGCTATTTACAATATTTATTGATTTAGGAATTAAAAGTAACATTAGCAAATTTGCAGATGACACAAAGCTGGGAGGCAGGGTGAACTGTGAAGAGGATGCTATGACGATGCAGGGTGATTTGGATAGGTTGGGTGAGTGGGCAGATGCATGGCAGATGCAGCATAATGGGGATAAATGCATTAAAAAGAGAGTTAGATAGAGCTCGTAGGGCTAGAAGAATCAAGGGACATGGGGAGAAGACAGAAACTGGGGTACTGATTGTGGATGATCAGCCATGATCACATTGAATGGCGGTGCTGGCTCGAAGGGCCGAATGGCCTATTCCTGCACCTATTTTCACTGCTTCTGTTTCTATAATTAACATTTAAAATCTGTAGTTTAGAACCAATGAAAGTGTTTGTATTAAATTACTGCCAGTTGATTCACTCAGTCACAGACTGTGAGATGGGCCCAGCTCCCTGGGAGTTCCACCTCCACTGTACTGAGCGGAGCCTCTGGCACCGCGGCGGCTCACATGTGGGGGCAGCTCCGTGCACTGATCCACAGGGCGACGACCAGCAAACTCTGGGATCCTAGAGCCCACCAGGGCCGGGTCAGTGAAGATCCAGGGCCAGGTCACGGCCTGAGTGACGAGACCTGGGTGCTCAGTCTGGCCCTCCCCAGCCATACCAGAGTCACAAACTCTGACCCTACCGTTTAACCAGCCTGGGCTTAACGCGGAGCAGTGATGTTTGGGAATCACAGTCTCGGGAATCTTCCATCCGCCGGAACTGAAAGAACAATCAGAGAGTCAGTCCTTGAACTGAGGGACACACCTCAGTCTGAAGAAGGGTCTCAACCTGAAACATTCCCCATTCCTTCTCTCCAGAGATGCTGCCTGACCCACTGAGTTACTCCAGCATTTTGTGTCTCCCTTCGATTTAAACCAGAATCTGCAGGTTTTTCTCCTCCACATCTGGCCGCTCCACTGCGAATTCTACTCAAGGTATGTCTACTTTGACAAAGTTCTCCTCTCTTCGACGAGAGTTTAGCAACATCCTCTCTCACTGCTCCCCTTCTGTGATTCCTCCTGCCCTCCAACTCTACGACCACGTTTTAACCCAGACTTGCGAAGAGTCTGAAGAAGGGTCTCGACCCAAAACGTCACCCATTCCTTCTCTCCAGAGATACTGCCTGACCCACTGAGATACTCCAGCATTTTGTGTCCTTCAATTTAAACCAGTATCTGCAGGGTTTTTTCCTACACACCTAAACTGAGGCAGTTTGTTCACCGAGAGAGAGACTGGCATTGGGCCCACTCTCAACATTCACTCACCACTGGGATTCATTTGTTTTTGTGCCCTTTAATGGAGTCATGAAGCTTGTACAGTTGTGAAATGGGACCCTCAGCCCACAATGTCCAGGCAACCTCTTGTGTCCAAACCCATTTGCAAACATATTGTGCCTTACCTAGTTGATCTTAGTAATGTCTCTTACACATAATAGCTGTACTTATTCTATCGCATGCTTTGGCCGTGTGTTCTGGATAATCAACCACTCTCCATCCCATTACAGTTCACCTTGGTCTCCCAGTCCCATTAATGTCATTGATGATCCCAGTCTCTCTGCATCTACACTATCCTATTACTATCATTGATTACCCTGGTCTCCCTCTATCTTTCTTTACTTGCCCGTGTTCTCTAATACAAATTTGAGCATTATTGCTTAATACAATTATTTTAAAGTGTTACCTCATAAATCTGTACCATCCCTCATGAAGGTTGTCATCATTCATCCATTTTCCACTGGTGCACTCAGTGCTGGTACAACCCGTGCTCCTCCAGGGCTGATCCAGGACGGTGTGGTTTACACACGGATCACCGAGTGCAGAGTCCGCGGCTGAGGACATAATAATGGTCAGAATTAATGTCCAATTCAGTCAAAGTCACCCAGCATCTTTTGCATTCACCCATGTCCACCAAACTCGACTGTACTATCTGAAATATTACATGAATCAAATAAAGGACCTGTTGTGAAACATCACGCGTCTATTCCCTCGACAGATGTTGGCTGACCTGCTGAGTTCCTCCAGCACTTTGCCTTTTACTCATGTTTGCATCATCTGCAGTTTCTTGTGTCTATCTTTCAGCTCAGTTCATTGCTCTGCCTCTCATTAATTCTTAGTTCACATAATTGTGCAGCATGGAAACAGGCCATTCGGCCCAGCTGGTCCATGCTGACCAAGTACTCACCTGCATAGGAGTCCCATCTCCATCTCCATGCATCTGCTCTGTACCCATCTATTCCTTGGCGAATGAAGTGATCATCTTAACACTTGGACATTGCCCATCACTAAGCTTCAACCAATCCCAGAGGCAGTGTATTCCAGTGCTCACCACTCTCACTCATCTGCCTTCTCCACCTCTTCCCAATTACCATAAGTATAATTGTAATTATAATTAATTTATTAGTCAAGTATGTAAACACATACAAGGAATTTAATTTGCCATACAGTCATAACAAAATAGCAACAAGACACACAACCACATAAATATTAACATAAACATCTCCCACTCCCTCGGTCGGGGCAGTCAAACCCTCCACAGTCGGGGCGATCTCAGTCCCCACCCCCATCACCCACATAATACAAAACTAAAGATACACTAAAACATACATTTAACAACAGACTAAAAACAACAAAATAAGAAAAGGACAAGACAGACTGTTGGCGAGGCTGCCATGGACGGCGCCACCCGGTGGTTTACCCTCTGCTTGTTTCTACCTTTGATAGAGGGGAAAGTTTCATGCAGTCTGCATCCCTCATCATCTTATCAGATCCCTCTAAACACCTTCTGCTCCAGGAAGAACAGACTTAGTCTGTCCACAGATGTGTTGGAGAGGGGGTCACAGAGGTTTACCAGAATGTTGTCTGGATTAGAGGGTATTAGCAATAGGAGATCTGGACAAACCTGGGTTACATTTTCCAAGGTATCCAAGGCTGACTGATGACCCGACAGATGTAACTAGAATGATGGAAGGAAGGGTAGGTTAGGGTGGAGACTTCCATTACTAGAATACAGAGGGATACAGTGAAAGGGCCAAGTGTAAAGGAGATTCACAAGGAGTAGAGCAGTAGGTGCCTGGAACGCACAGATGAGGTGGTGATGGAAGCATATATGACAGCAATGTTGCAGTTGCATTCAGACAGTAAAGCAGAGAATTGAAGGATATAGTTCAAATTGCCATTCAGGTCAGGGCAGATGTGTGCTGAAGGGTTTGTTTTGGAACTCTACTGTTTTCTGTTCCATGCTATCTATGAATAAAAACTGACCTCAGACAAATCATGAGAGCCCAAGGCGGGGCAAACGGTGATCAGCTATTCATCGTCACATAAAACAGACCTATAACTAGGTACGTAGTGTCACGCTGGCAGTTCACCTCAGACAAGGTGCAGGAGAATCCAGTAAAGTGATCACTGACTGTGGGTGGAGTTTGTTGTGTGTATTAGTAACTCGGGACAGTCCAAACTTTACACACAACCCCACCCATCTCTTGTCAATAGAGAAGGAGCCACGTACCTGTACAATACACAGTCTCGTCGCTGGCTGTTGGCTTCAGCTGATACACAAAGTAACTGCTGCAGTTCTTAACCTTGATATCCAGGTTGTTGCTGCACCCGTTACCAAGCGTGGAGTCTCCAGTCCTGGCATCTACATCCCCGGAGCCTCCAGATTCGTTGAAACAAACCATCCTGGTCACCTCACCGTCTCCCGCTCTGGGATGGGAACCTGGAATCAGGTTTATAAACATTGTAAAATGCACCCGGTCCCACAGTGGTGGAGAATGTGAATCTGGAGCCAGTGTAATGCAATTATTCTGCTATTCTCACCCTCCCCACATACACTCCACACAGCAGCACCTGCCCCCCTGACACCTGCCCACACAGCAGCACCTGCCCCCTGACACCTACCCACACAGCAGCACCTGCCCCCTGACACCTGCCCACACAGCAGCACCTGCCCCCTGACACCTACCCACACTCCACATAGCAGCACCTGCTCACTGACACCTACCCACACTCCACACACATCACCTGCCCCCTGACACCTACCCACACTCCACACAGCAGCACCTGCTCCCTGACACCTACCCACACTGCACACAGCAGCACCTGCCCCCTGACACCTACCCACACTCCACACACATCACCTGCCCCCTGACACCTACCCACACTGCACACAGCAGCACCTGCTCACTGACACCTACCCACACTCCACACAGCAGCACCTGCTCACTGACACCTACCCACACTCCACACAGCAGCACCTGCTCACTGACACCTACCCACACTGCACACAGCAGCACAAAAAAACACGAAAGACAAAAACTAAATATTATCAATTCCTGCCGAAACCTGGCTCCCATTGGTGTGGCCTGTGATTCCCCTGAATGGAACAAGACTTGCCCCTGATTTGTTTCGGTTTAGATTTAGGTTGAATGTTGTCATCTGTACAGAGGTACAGTGAAAAACTTTGGCTTGCATGCCATCCAATCAGACCGGATAATGCAATCCATAAAAACAATCAACTCAAACTAAAGTACAAAAGACAGAACAAAGATAGATACTGAGTGCAGAATAATGTTCTCAGCATTGTAACGCAGTAGTTCCAGAGACAAAGTTCAATCTCGGCAATGGGGTTGAGATAAATCGGACAATACCCTGGGTTACTGAAGAACAGTTCAGAAGCCTGATAACAGAGACAACAGCTGTCCCCGAGTCTGATGGTGCGTGCTTTCAAGCTTCTGTACCTTCTGCCCAACAAGGAGAAGGTGGAATGACCGGCGTGGAACAATACTTTGATTATCTTGGCTGTTTTTCCGAGGCAGCACGGTGAAGATGAAGTCAATTAGTGGGGAGACTGGTCTTTGTGATACACTGTGCTACATATACAACTGTCAGGTACCGACAACTATAGGTAATGGCAGCCCCCAATTAGACATACAGCACGGAATCAGGCCCTTCGGCCCAACTCGTCCATGCTGTGCAAGATCCCACAGCTCAGCTATTCATATTTACCAAATGACTTAGATTGTATAAAGCGCATGAATTACAAGTAACATATAACAACATCAAACCTCTGAAAATTAATCATAAAAAACAATCAAACAATTCAGAACTAAATCACAGCATGCTTAGTGAACAGTTTTATCCAAGACCGCAAAACATTGGAGAGAACATTGGAGAGAATTGTGAATGAAGCCCAGACAATCCCACAAACCAACCTCCCTTCAATTGACACCATTTATACCTCACGCCAACTCCACAAGACCACCAACATATTGAAGGGCGAGCTACTCTCCCATCTTGCATGAGTGCAAAGGTGTGAAAATGCACACCACCAGATTCAGGGAATTTTTCCTCCTATCTGTTATCAGGCAACTGACCCATCCCATCAATAACTAGATTGCCGTCCAGATCTGTTATCCACGTCATTGGAGACCCTCAGACTACCTTCAATCGGAAGTTGCTAAACTTTATCTTGCACTATTGGTTGGCAGACAGGAATCAGAGTAGGAGTACACGGGTCCTTTTCAGAATGGCAGGAAGTGGCGAGTGGGGTGCCGCAAGGCTCGGTGTTGGGGCCGCAACTATTCACCACATATATTAATGATTTGGATGAAGGAATCAGAAGTAACACCAGCAGGTTTGCAGATGACACAAAGCTGGGTGGCAGTGTGAACTGCGGAGAGGATGTTAGGAGGTTGTAGGGTGACCTGCACAGGTTGAGTAAGTCATTAAAGTATATCGTAAATAGCTGGGGTCCCAGCACCGAACCTTGCGGTACCCCACTGGTCACTGCCTGCCATTCCGAAAGGGACCCATTTATCCCCACTCTTTGCTTTCTGCCTGTCAACCGATTTTCTATCCATGTCAGTACACTACCCCCAATACCATGTGCTCTAATTTTGCCCACTAATCTCCTATGTGGGACCTTGTCGAAGGCTTTCTGAAAGTCGAGGTACACCACATCCACTGACTCTCCCCTGTCAATTTTCCTAGTTACATCCTCAAAAAATCCCAGTAGATTTGTCAAGCATGATTTCCCCTTCGTAAATCCATGCTGACTCGGAATGATCCCGTTACTGCTATCCAAATGCTCAGCAATTTCGTCTTTAATAATTGACTCCAGCATCTTCCCCACCACTGATGTCAGACTAACTGGTCTATAATTACCCGTTTTCTCTCTCCCTCCTTTCTTAAAAAGTGGGATAACATTTGCTATCCTCCAATCCACAGGAACTGATCCTGAATCTATAGAACATTGAAAAATGATCTCCAATGCTTCCACTATTTCTAGAGCCACCTCCTTAAGTACCCTGGGATGCAGACCATCAGGCCCTGGGGATTTATCAGCCTTCAGTCCCATCAGTCTACCCAAAACCATTTCCTGCCTAATGTGGATTTCCTTCAGTTCCTCCATCACCCAAGGTTCTCTGGCCCCTAGAACATTTGGGAGATTGTGTGTATCTTCCTCAGTAAAGACAGATCCAAAGTAACGGTTTAACTCGTCTGCCATTTCTTTGTTCCCTATAATAAATTCCCCTGCTTCTGTCTTCAAGGGACCCACATTTGCCTTGACTATTTTTTTCCTCTTGACGTACCTAAAAAAACTTTTGCTATCCTCCTTTATATTATTGGCTAGTTTACCCTCGTACCTCATCTTTTCTCCCCGTATTGCCTTTTTAGTTAACTTTTGTTGCTCTTTAACAGAGTCCCAATCCTCTGTCTTCCCACTCTTCTTTGCTATGTTATACTTCCTCTCCTTAATTTTTATGCTGTCCTTGACTTCCCTTGTCAGCCACAGGTGTCTCTTACTCCCCTTAGAGTCTTTCCGCCTCTTTGGGATAAATTGATCCTGCAACCTCTGCATTTTTCCCAGGAATACATGCCATTGCTGTTCTACCGTCTTCCCTGCTAGGACGTCCTTCCAGTCAATTTTGGCCAGCTCCTCCCTCATGCCTCTGTAATCCCCTTCGCTATACTGTAATACTGACACTTCCGATTTTCCCTTCTGCCTTTCCATTTGCAGAGTAAAACATATCATGTTGTGATCACTGCCTCCTAATGGCTCTTTTACCTCTAGTCCCCATATCAGATCAGGATCATTACACAACACTAAATCCAGAATTGCCTTCTCCCTGGTAGGCTCCAGTACAAGCTGTTCTAAGAATCCATCTCGAAGGCACTCTACAAACTCTCTTTCCTGGGGTCCATTTCCAACCTGATTTTCCCAGTCTACCTGCATGTTGAAATCTGCAACTGAAATGTGGCCCCTTGTTCTGGACTCCCCCAACATTGGGAACATGTTTCCTGCCTCTAACGTGTCCAACCCCTTAATAATCTTATACGTTTCGATAAGATCTCCTCTCATCATTCTAAATTCCAGTGTATACAAGCCTAGTCACTCCAGTCGTTCAACATATGATAGTCCCGCCATTCCGGGAATTAACCTAGTAAACCTACGCTGCACGCCCTCAATAGCAACAATATCCTTCCTCAAATTTGGACACAGAAACTGCACACAGTAATCCAGGTGCGGTCTCACTAGGGCCCTGTACAACTGCACAAGGACCTCTTTGCTCCTATACTCAACTCCTCTTGTTATGAAGGCCAACATTCCATTGGCTTTCTTCACTGTCTGCTGTACCTGCAAGCTTCCTTTCAGTGACTGATGCACTAGGGCACCCAGGTCTCGTACGTCCCCTGTTCCTAAATTGATACCATTCAGATAATACACTGCCTATTCTTACCACCAAAGTGGATAACCTCACACTTATCCACATTAAACTGCATCTGCCATGCATCCGCACACTCACACAACCTGTCCAAGTCACCCTGCAACCTCATAGCATCTTCCTCACAGTTCACACTACCACCCAGCTATGTATCATCTGCAAATTTGCTAATGGTACTTTTAATCCCTTCATCCAAGTCATTAATGTATATTGTAAATAGCTGTGGTCCCAGCACCGAGCCTTGCGGTACCCCACTAGTTACTGCCTGCCATTCTGAAATGGACCCATTCATCCCCACTCTTTGCTTTCTGTCTGTCAACAAATTTTCTATCCATGTCAGTACCCTACCTCCAATATCATGTGCTCTAATTTTGCCCACTAATCTCCTATGTGGAACCTTGTCAAAGGCTTTCTGAAAATCAAGGTACACCACATCCACCGGATCTCCCCTGTCAATTTTCCTAGTTACATACTCAAAGTATTCCAGAAGATTAGTCAAGCATGATTTGCCCTTCGTAAATCCATGCTGACTCGGAACAATCCCGTTACTGCTATCCAAATGCTCCGCAATTTCGTCTTTTATAATTGACTCCAGCATCTTCCCCACCACTGATGTCAGACTAACTGGTCTATAATTTCCCGTTTTCTCTCTCCCTCCTTTCTTAAAAAGTGGGACAACATTAGCTACCCACCAATCCACAGGAACTGATCCTGAATCTATAGTACATTGGAAAATGATCACCAATGCATCCACAATTTCTAGCGCCACCTCCTTAAGTACCCTGGGATGCAGACCATCAGGCCCTGGGGATTTATCAGCTTTCAGTCCCATCAGTCTACCCAACACCATTTCCTGCAAAATGTGGATTTCCTTCAGTTCCTCCGTCACCCTAGGATCTCCGGCCACTAGAACATCTGGGAGATTGCTTGTATCTTCCTTAGTGAAGACAGATCCAAAGTACCGGTTCAACTCGTCTGCCATTTCCTTGTTCCCCATAATAATTTCCCCCGCTTCTGTCTTCAAGGGACCCACATTTGCCTTGACTATTTGTTTCCTCTTTACATACCTAAAAAAGCTTTTACTATCCTCTTTTATATTATTGGCTAGTTTACCCTCGTACCTCATCTTTTCTCCCCGTATTGCCTTCTTAGTCATCTTCTGTTGCTCTTTAAAAGAGTCCCAATCCTCTGGCTTCCCACTCTTCTTTGCTTTGTTATACTTCTGCTCTTTTATTTTTATGCTGTCCTTGACTTCCCTTGTCAGCCACGGGTGCCTCTTACTCCCCTTGGAATCTTTCCTCCTCTTTGGGATAAATTGATCCTGCAACTTCTGCATTATTCCCAGGAATACTTGCCATTGCTGTTCCACCGTCTTCCCTGCTAGGGCCTCCTTCCAGTCAATTCTGGCCAGCTCCTGCCTCACGCCTCTGTAATCCCCTTTGCTATACTGTAATACCGACACTTCCGATTTTCCCTTCTCCCTCTCAATTTGTAGCGAAAAACTTATCATGTTGTGATCACTGCCTCCTAATGGCTCTTTTACCTCGAGTCCCCTTATCAGATCAGGTTCATTACACAACACTAAATCCAGAATTGCCTTCTCTCTAGTAGGCTCCAGTACAAGCTGTTCTAAGAATCCATCTCGGAGACACTCCACAAACTCTCTTTCCTGGGATCCATTACCAACCTGATTTTCCCAGTCTACCTGCATGTTGAATGATCCCATGACCACCGTAGCATTACATTTGCGACATGCCAATTTTAGCTCCTGATTCAACTTGCACCCTATGTCGAGGCTTCTGTTTGGGGGCCTGTAGATGACTCCCATTAGGGTCTTTTTAGCTTTACAATTCCTCATTTCTATCCATACTGATTCAACATCTCCTGATTCTATGTCACCCCTTGCAAGGGAGTGAATATCATTCCTTACTAACAGAGCGACCCCACCCCCTCTCCTCACCTGTCTGTCTTTTCTATACGTTGTGTACCCCTGAATATTCAGTTCCCAGCCATGGTCCTCCTGTAGCCATGTCTCAGTGATTCCCACAACATCATACTTGCCCATGACTAACTGAGCCTCAAGCTCATCCATTTTATTTCTTATACTTCGCGCATTTAACACTTTAATTTCCGTATTCACCTCCCCTCTCACACCGGTCACAATTGGCCCTGAACTTACTCTTTTATCCCATCTAGAACTTTCCTTCCCATTTATTCGAGAGTCCTTTACAGTTTCTCCTGTATTCGCTTCCCCTTTAACTCCATCTCCATATTCCCAATTTGTCAAAACCTCCCCCCCCCCCACTACTTAGTTTAAAGCCACACTTGTAGCGCTAGCAAACCTGCCCGCCAGAATGTTGGTCCCCTGCTGTTAAGGTGTAACCCGTCCCTTTTGTACAGGTCACCCCTACCCCAGAAGAGATCCCAGTGGTCCAGAAATCTAAATCCCTGCTCCCTGCAGCAGCCCCTCAGCCATACATTCATATCCCCGATCTCTCTGTTCCTGCCCTCACCAGCACGAGGTACAGGTAGCAGTCCAGAGACAACCACCTTCGACGTCCTACTTCTCAGTCTTCTTCCTAACTCTCTAAACTCACATCGCAGTATCTCCTTCCTCTTCCTCCCGACGTCGTTCGTGCCCACATGCACAACTACTTCCGGTCGATGGTCTTCCCTCGCTATGATGTTCTGAAGTCTCCCCGTGATGTCTTGAACCCTGGCACCAGGGAGGCAACAGACCATCCTCGACTCCCGCCTGTCGCCACAGAATCTCCTGTCCGTACCTCGGACAATGGAGTCACCCACTACTATGGCTCTTCCTGACTTCGGTCTCCCCGGTCGAGTTTCCTTGCCTGAGTTAGAACCGCCAACACGTCCGCCGCTCGGACTGGAAGCGTCTTCTGCCCCAACAGTTCCCAATAGGGTGTACCTGTTTGTAATAGGCACAGCCACCGGGGTCTCATGTAGTCCACGTTCGCTCCCCCCTGAAACGGTCTCCCACCTTCGCTCGACCTGGACCCTTGGTGTGACAGCCTCACAGTAGGTCCTGTCCAGGAAACTCTCGCATTCATGGATGGCCCTGAGGTCATCCAGCTGCCTTCCCAACTCCGCCACACGTCCAGTCAGGAGCTGCACCTGGACACAGTTCTTACAGGTGTCGCTCCCAGAAGCTCCAGCGGTGTCCCTACCTTCCCACATCCTGCAGGAAACACACTGCACCAACTTGTTCGCCATTACTTTAGTGACTGGACAAGCTAGAGGCAGGAAAAATGTTCCCAATGTTGGGGGAGTCCAGAACCAGGGGCCACAGTCTTAGAATAAAGGGGAGGCCATTTAAAACTGAGGTGAGAAGGAACTTTTTCACCCAGAGAATTGTGAATTTGTGTAATTCTCTGCCACAGAGGGCAGTGGAGGCCAAATCACTGGATGGATTTAAGAGAGAGTTAGATAGAGCTCTCGGGGTTAGTGGAATCAAAGGATATGGGGAGAATGCAGGCATGGGTTACTGAATGTGGATGATCAGCTATGATCACAATGAATGGCGGTGCTGGCTCGACGGGCCGAATGGCCTCCTCCTGCACCTATTTTCTATGTTTCTATTCGTTGCTCCCTTCATATTGTCTCTGCCGATTGAAATCATGTAGAGTCCTTCTGCCGGCTGGTTAGCACGCAACAAAAAGCTATTCATTGGACATCGGTAAACGTTACAATAAGCTAAACTAAACTGAAATTCAGATCAACAGCCCGTTACTGGGAAACGCAGGGAGCTGGAGCTCCACAGCCAGACTGTGCAATGATCCATATCTGAGGGAATATGGCAGACAG
Organism: Rhinoraja longicauda; assembly: GCF_053455715.1. Taxonomy (NCBI): domain Eukaryota; kingdom Metazoa; phylum Chordata; class Chondrichthyes; order Rajiformes; family Arhynchobatidae; genus Rhinoraja; species Rhinoraja longicauda. The sequence continues at coordinate 304,998 of NC_135971.1, read as the reverse complement.
CTTGGGTACAGTGTGTTGTACTTCGTGGTCCGGTACTTGTTGTACCTTTGTTGTGACTCTGGAAGGACCACGAGTCCACATGTTTATGATGTTATCATGGTGGAGCTTAACTCCAGGCTGTTTATTCCAAAGCCGCCTGGATCCAGAGTGACCGCCTAATCACACCAATCACTTATATACACAGGCATACAAAGTAGTTCAGTGTGCATGTGAGGGCCCCTCTGATTTGACATCATTCATCAGTCTGACCCTCTCCCAAAAGAGCTAAGTCCCAAAGTTGCATATTCTGACCCTACCGTTTAACCAGCCTGGGCTCTTCCCGGAGCAGTGATGTGCTGGAACAGCAGTCTCCGGAATCTTCCGTCCGCCGGAGCTGAAACAACAATCAGAGAGTCAGCCCCTGAACGGGTTTTTTATTTACTGAGATCGGGAAGTGGTGCCCAATCTGTCCAAACCTTGTCCTCTGTCGATATTCCCAAAGCCAGATAATCTCCATTTTATTCATTGTACAGACTTTGCACAGATAATTCCCATCCCAGTTTTTACTCACTGCCCCCACGGTGATGACTGATGGCCTGATCTTCCATCATATTCCATTCCCTCACTCCTCCCCCACACCGACTGGTTTGACAGAATGATTTCCTCACATTACCTGTTGAATCTGTACCATCCTTCGACAAGGAGTTTATCAGACTTCCATTGGCCACTTGTGCAATGAGTGTTGGAACAATCCGTGCTCCTCCAGGGCTGATCCAGGATGGTGTGATTTACACACGGATCACTGCGTGTGGAGTCTGTGGATGGAGGCAGGATGATGATCAATGTTGGTATCATGTCCACCTGCCGTCTCCCAGTCTCTGATATATCCAGGCCCACTTCCATTGATGACGGTGGGGGGAAGCGTGTGGCCTGAATGGGAAAAGTGGGACGGTTGGGAGAGGAGGAGGTGGGTTGGCTGGGATGGAGTGGGGTGGACTTTCGGAGAGGTGGTATAACCAGGAGAATGTCAAGGCGGCCAGGAAGGGTTGGGCTGGTTGGGACCTTGAGAGAACGGATATGTCCTGTGGAGAAGAGGAAACACCCCGTCCCAAGTGACAGTGTTTTCACTCACAATGAAAGGATCTGTCAGCCCAAGGATCTGGGACAAATCAGGGCACAGGAGAAGGCAGCTCAGATTGGTGCTCCATGGTCGAATGGTGGGGGCAGGTTGTCATGAGCCAGCTTCTCCGCCTGAGACTTTCTGCTCAGCTTCAGTCATCAACCTCGGACCAGGTGTGTGTATGTGGGGTGTGTGGTTCCATGTGAGGCCAGGGGAGGGGTGACCACGGTAGACTGGCATTTCACCAGGTGGGGGTGGGTGGGGAACAGTACCAGGGGTGGGGAGGGGTGGCCATGGTAGACGGGCATTTCACCAGGTGGGGGGTGGGTGACCATGGTAGATGGGTAGTTTCTCCAAGTGGGGGATGAGTGACCATGGTAGATGGACAGTTAGTTCAGCAGGTGGGGGATGTGTGACCATGGTAGACAGGCATTTCACCAGGTGGGGGGTGGGTGACCATGGTAGATGGGCATTTCACCAGTTGGGTAATAGTACTGGGGGTTGGGAGGTGTGACCATGGCAAACGGGCAAGTTGGGGACAAGTGTACTTGGTGCGGAGAGTGGACAGGAGTTATTGCGTGTGTTCCAGATGGAGCATGTGCATCGGATGGTAGACGGGTCACATGTCAGTGATAGGGAGGGGGATAGGGAGTGGGGGAGGGGGGTGGGTCACAGTACATTCACAGGGTGGAGGTCACAGGTCACTCTAGGAAGGTGAGGTCCAGACACAACAGCTTGATCAGACTGTGGGAGAGGGAGATCTGAAATGAGGGGTGCACTGACCACGTACTGCAACATTCAGCCCTGTGTGTGGGCTGATGACTCGGGACGTCCCAGACTTTACCCCCTCCCCTACACTCCTCACACACCCTACAAGCCCCACCCCCACCCACACTTTATCAACATGGAGAGCAACATACCTGCACAATACACACGGTAATTTCCGGGTGTCGGCTTCAGATAATACACAAAATAATCACCACAGTTTTTGATTGTGATTTCCTGATGCTCGTGGCATTTGTGCTTATTGTTAAACCAGTTAAAACAGACTTCCCTTTCCACCTCCCCTTCTTGCTTCGTGGGATGGGAACCTGGAATGAGTTTATAAACATTGTAAAATATACCCGGTCCCACAGTGGAGCGAGGAAAATGAATCTGGAGCCAGTGTCACGCAACGATCACAACCCATGGTCTGACCTGCCTCAGTCAGCAGTGAGCTGCTGCTCTCAGCCTCCTCCCCTCCCACACTCCCCACAGCAGCACCTGCTCCCTGAGACCCTGTGGGTCACTGGGCTCTTGAATGGACACACAGACCCACCCCTGACCTGCCTCAGTCAGCAGTGAGCTGCTGCCATCACCCTCCCCTCCCACACTCCCCACAGCAGCACCTACTCCCTGAGACCCTGTGGGTCACTGAGCCCTTGAATGAACACACAGACCCACCCCTGACCTGCCTCAGCCTCAGGCTGATTGGCCATTAAACAGCGCAAAGTCTTCCACACATATTTAGAAACATTAACATTGAAAATATACAAACACTATTAAAATAAAATCAGAATATTAAAATAAACATAATCAGGCTTTGCAGAAAGTAAATGTGATTCACTTAAAGCAGAGAAGTCTTGTTATAGCTGTGCAGTGTTGATGAGACCGTACCCTGGCCACACTCTCATCTCACCGCTGCCATCGGGAAGGTGCAGGAGCCTGAAAACTGTGACCTCCAGGTTCAAGAACAGCTTATCCCAGCAATTATCAGGCTCTTGAACACTTCACAACACTAACCTCACCATCCATGATCTTCCATCGACTGTGTCTTTGGTTGCTCTACAGACTTTGGTATTTGCTCTGTTACAGTTACCAAGTGTTGCGCTTATTAATACATTGTATTTTTTATTATTCTATTTTATCCTTAGAGCTGTACAGATCTGGATCATCACTCTGACATTTGCTAAAGTAACAGAGTGCATCAGTTGTACATTCTTGTCCACCTACCATTTAACCAGCCGGGAGTCCACGTAGAGCAGCGATACATTGGAACTGCACTCTCAGGAATCGTCACGTTGTCATAACTGGAACAACAAGGAGAGAGTCAGACCCCGACTGAGGGAAAGATTAGCGACTGGGGTCTACACCATCGCACTGTCCAATATTGGTCCAGTGCCAGGAAACCCTTTTTTGCCCTCTCCAAAATCTCTTTCCTTCCTCCAGAATGTATGAGTTTCCTTTCCCTATACTCCACTCACTGTCCCAGTATGGGGGTTGATACTATCAATCTAACACGCCTTATTCTCTTTCAGTTACTTGATATATGACAGTAGGTTGCTATTCAGCCCATCACAATCATACTAGCCCTCAGGAAAGTGACCCCTCAGCCCTCTGCCCCCTCTCCTAATTTCCCTGTAGCACTGCAACTTATTCCCTCTCACCTGCCCGTGAATACTCCATTGATTATTTTGCCACTTGCCTCCACGAGTGGGAGTTCACAGGATCAGTTCATCTACCAGCATATATTTGGGATGCGGGAGCACCAGGGGGAAACCCATCCAGGGAAGACCATGCAAATCCACACAGAAAGTGCCAGATGTCAGGATCGAACTGGGATCCTTGTAGATGCAAGCTCCAGCACTAACTCCGACACATTCTCACGTGCGATCTGTTTACCTGCTAAATCTGTACCACCCTTCCTTCAGATATCCATCATTCATCCATCGGCCACTGCACCGAGTTTCAAAACAATCCGAGCTCCTCCAGGGCTGATCCAGGACGGTGTGGGTTTCACACGGATCACCGTGCTTGGAGTCTGCAGCTGTGGGACATGATGATGATCAGCGTTAAAGTAGGACTGAGCTAAGTTCACTCAAACCCCAGCCACATCCAACAACACAGGAGCAGCAACAACCTCTGATTTAGAGCCAGTGGTAAAAAGCAGCACAGAAACAAGTCCCACAACCACCATATCAGATTTGGTTTATGTTTGGTATTGTCACGTAATATTTCATTCCAGCCTTTTGGCCATCTGGACCAATCGCAAATGCCTACAATAGGTCCATGTCCTTCTGTGTCTTGTCTGATCACATATCTGTGTAAATGAATCATAATTCCCATGATTGGTTCTGATTCTACCACCCTCTCTGGCTGCACATTCACCACTCTGTGTGGAAGAACCAAGCATTACAAGTTATTCCCTCTAGCCAGTATAAAGGTCAACCAAATGAACACATAAATGATTCCTCCATCTTGTTTTCACTGCCTCACACATTATATTGAAAAATGGACTGGGGGAGACCAATGGGCCCAACTGGATGATGCCAGCTCCTGCTGCAGGAACCCCATCATTTCCATTCCTCCCTCATTAGTTCCCTTCAGCCCTGCAACTTATTTTCTTTCACACAGACTATTCAATTCTCTTTTCATAGAGTCATACAGCATGGAAACAGGCACTTCAGCCCAACCTGCCCACACTACCCAGCTCACGTTTGGCCCATATCAATGTTATATTTAATATAAAGTACTTCATATACATCTTGTACAGGTGCAAGCTGTATTGAAGGGAGCTGATTGGGCAAAGAGAAGCTGGCCGTGCTGATTGAGGAATCTAGGGCCAGAGTCAATCCTTTCAGGGGTGGGTAGGGAAGAGATCTAAATGGAGACGGAGACATAATATTTGTAACTTTCTCCTGCAAATCAAATTAAAATTGGAGGAATAGTGGAAGCGAAGGTGGTTATCTAACAACAAGATCATTATCAACTGGGTCAATGAGCCAAGCAACAGCAGATGGATTTTAATGCAGATGAATGCGAGGTGTTGCATTTTGTTAAGACAAGCCAAGCAGGACTTACACAGAGACACTGAGGGGTACAGGTACATAGTTCCAATGATGTGGTGATACAGGTAGACTGGGAAATAAAGAAGGTGGTGACACAAGACACTGCAGATGCTGGAATATAGAGCAAAAATACAAAGTACTGGACAAACTCAGTGTGCCAGGCAGCACCGTTGAATAAATGGACAGAAGACGATTTGGATGAGGCCCCTACAGACTGATTGGAAAGCTGTAAAAGAGGTGAGGGTGGGGGCGGGACAAAGCCTGGCAAGGGAAAGGTGGATGCTGGTGAAGGGTGGGAGATTGGCTGATGGAAGAAACATTCAGCAGATTGAGCAAAGAGAAATAGATTCAACGTTGCAAGTTAAGAAACTTCATTCAAAAGTGCAAGTTAAAACCTTTGCATATTGATGAACTATTTAGAATGTGGAAAGACAGCAGTCAATTTCTGGAATGCATCACCCACAAACTGCAACAGGATGTTGAACAATAATGTGTTTAATGACAATAACAGGACAATATCACAAAGGCAGAACTCTTGCAGTTTACTTGGAGCATGGCTGGGGAGTTCAGTAGAGCTCCTTTCTTGAGCAAAGCTGCCTCGGCACTGATGTGGAAATCAGCCTAATGTCAGCCTAGATTCTCTGACGAACCAACCAGACACAGGGGATGGGAATACCGAGGATGCTGGCAGCAATTCCAGAAGGGACAGGAGCAATAATGGTTGTGTGAACAAACTGAAGGGAGATACATGGGTCTGCTGGGTGGACGAAACAGGGACTGGGGCAGAAACAAAATGTTCCTTTGGCAAGTATTAATTGATATTAGTTTAATGCAGTAGAGATTCACCAGGATATTTTTAAGGCAGAGATTGATAGATGGATTCTTGATTAGTACGAGTGTCGGGGCTATGGGGAGAAGGCAGCAAAATGTAGTTCAGAGGGAAAGATCGTTCAGCCATGATTGAATGGCAGAGTAAACTTGATGGGCCGGATGGCTTCATTCTGCTCTATCACTTATGAACTTGAATCAAGGACAAGTCGCACCCTGGCCACTCCCTCTTTTAAATCAAGGACAAGTTGCACTCTCTCCCTCTTCTCCCCTCTCCTATCAGACAAAAGGTAGAGAAATGTGAAAACGCACACCTCCACATTGAGGGACAGTTTCATCCCAGCTGTTATCAGGCAAGTGAACCATTCTACCACAACAAGAGAGCAGTCCTGAACTACTATCTAACTCATTGGAAACCCACGGACCTTACTGGCTTTATCTTGCACTAAATGTTATTCACGTTATTTCCTCTATCATGTATCTGTAAACTGTGGATGGCCCAATTGTAATCATGCATTGTCTTTCCGCTGATTATTTAACACATAACAATAAACTAAACTCAACACAGGGGAGATCATTCTAAACCGAGAGGCCTTACCATGAATTGAAATCCTAAATTGAGGTGAAGCCATATTTGAGGGTCTGAGAGAGGATCAAGTTGATCGGAGAAGATTGTTTGCAGGAAAAGGAACGTCAGGAAAGTGCGATGTTTTTTAATGTGCGGACAAGAGCTCAGGACATGCACGTCCCTGTTATAGTGAAGGGCAAGGCAGGCAAACATAAGGAAACTTGGTGTATGAGGGAAATTGAGGCTTTGGTCAAGATTAAGAAGGAGGCATGGGGCATGTATAGGCAGCTGGGATCAAGTGCATCCCTGGAGGAGTTTTAAGAACTAAGGAGAACATTTAAAAGGGATATCAGAAGGGCAAAAAGGGGCCAGGAGATTGCTCTTGCAGAGGGAGGGGAGAGGGAGGGGAGAGGGAGGGGGAGAGGGGGGAGAGGGAGGGGAGAGGGAGGGGGAGAGGGAGGGGGGAGGAAGGGGGGAAGAGGGAGGGGGGAAGAGGGAGGGGGGGAGGGATGGGGAAGAGGGAGGGAGGAAGAGGGAGGGGGAAGAGGGAGGGGGGAAGAGGGAGGGGGGGAAGAGGGAGAAGAGGGAAGGGGAAGAGGGAGGGGGAAGAGGGAGGGGGAGAGGGAGGGGGAGAGGGAGGGGGAGAGGGAGGGGGGAAGAGGGGGAAGAGGGAGGGGGAGAGGGAGGGGGAGAGGGAGGGGGGAAGAGGGGGAAGAGGGAGGGGGAGAGGTAGGGGGGAGAGGGAGAGGGAAGAGTGGGGAAGAGGGAGGGGGAGAGGGAGGGGGAGAGGGAGGGGGGGAGAGGGAGGGGGAGAGGGAGGGGGAGAGGGAGGGGAGAGGGAGGGGGAGAGGGAGGGGGGAGAGGGAGGGGGAAGAGGGAGGGGGAGAGGGAGGGGGAGAGGGAGGGGGGAGAGGGAGGGGGAAGAGGGAGGGGGAGAGGGAGGGGGAGAGGGAGGGGGGAGAGGGAGGGGGAGAGGGAGGGGGAGAGGGAGGGGGGAAGAGGGGGAAGAGGGAGGGGGAGAGGGAGGGGGAGAGGGAGGGGGGAGAGGGAGGGGGAGAGGGAGGGGGAGAGGGAGGGGGAGAGGGAGGGGGGAGAGGGAGGGGGAGAGGGAGGGGGGAAGAGGGGGGAGAGAGGGAGGGGGAGAGGGAGGGGGGAGGGAGGGGGAAGAGTGACGGGGAAGAGGGGGGAGAGGGAGGGGGAGAGGGAGGGGGAGGAAGGGGGGAAGAGGGAGGGGGGGAGAGGGAGGGGGGAGAGGGAGGGGGGAAGAGGGAGGGAGGGGGAAGAGGGAGGGAGGAAGAGGGAGTGGGGAAGAGGGAGGGGGGAAGAGGGAGGGAGGGGGAGAGGGAGGGCGGAAGAGGGAGGGAAGAAGAGGGAGGGAAGAAGGAGGGGGAGAGGAAGGGGGGGAGAGGGAGGGGGAGGGATGGGGAAGAGGGAGGGGGAAGAGGGAGGGGGAAGAGGGAGGGGGAAGAGGGAGGGGGGAGAGGGAGGGGGGGAGAGGGAGGGGGAGAGGGAGGGGGGAAGAGGGAGGGAGGGGGAAGAGGGAGGGAGGAAGAGGGAGTGGGGAAGAGGGAGGGGGAAGAGGGAGGGAGGGGGAGAGGGAGGGAGGAAGAGGGAGGGAAGAAGAGGGAGGGAAGGAGGGGGAGAGGAAGGGGGGGAGAGGGAGGGGGAGGGAGGGGGAAGAGGGAGGGGGAAGAGGGAGGGGGGAAGAGGGAGGGGGAAGAGGGAGGGGGAAGAGGGAGGGGGAAGAGGGAGGGGGGAAGAGGGAGGGGGGAAGAGGGAGGGGGAAGAGGGAGGGGGAAGAGGGAGGGGGGAAGAGGGAGGGGGGAAGAGGGAGGGGGAAGAGGGAGGGGGAAGAGGGAGGGGGAAGAGGGAGGGGGAAGAGGGAGGGGGGAAGAGGGAGGGGGAAGAGGGAGGGGGGAAGAGGAGGGGGGAGGGATGGGGAAGAGGGAGGGGGGAAGAGGGAGGGGGGAAGAGGGAGGGGGGAAGAGGGAGGGGGGAAGAGGGAGGGGGAAGAGGGAGGGGGAGAGGGGGAGGGGGAGAGGGAGATGGGGAGAGGGAGGGGGGAGGGATGGGGAAGAGGGAGGGGAAGAGGGAGGGGAAGAGGGAGGGGGAAGAGGGAGGGGGGAGAGGGAGGGGGAAGAGGGAGGGGGAAGAGGGAGGGGGGAAGAGGGAGGGGGGAGGGATGGGGAAGAGGGAGGGGGGAGGGATGGGGAAGAGGGAGGGGGGAAGAGGGAGGGGGGAAGAGGGAGGGTGAAGACGGGGGGAAGAGGGAGGGGAGAGGGAGGGGGGAAGAGGGGGAAGAGGGAGGGGGAGGGAGGGGGAAGAGGGAGGGGGGAAGAGGGAGGGTGAAGACGGGGGAAGAGGGAGGGGAGAGGGAGGGGGGAAGAGGGGGAAGAGGGAGGGGGAGAGGAAGGGGGGAGAGGAAGGGGGGAGAGGGAGGGGTGAAGATGGAGTGGGGAGAGGTAGGGGGGAGAGGGAGAGGGAAGAGTGGGGAAGAGGGAGGGGGAGCGGGAGGGGGAGCGGGAGGGGGAGTGGGGAGAGGGAGGGGGAGAGGGAGGGGGGAGAGGGAGGGGGAGGGGGAGTGGGGAGAGGGAGGGGGAGAGGGAGGGGGAGAGGGAGGGGGAGAGGGAGGGGGAGAGGGAGAGGAAGAGTGGGGAAGAGGGAGGGGGAGAGGGAGGGGGAGAGGGAGGGGGAGAGGGAGGGGAGAGGGAGGGGGGAGAGGGAGGGGGAGAGGGAGGGGGGAGAGGGAGGGGGGAGAGGGAGGGGGGAGAGGGATAGTGTGGGGATTGTGTGGGGATAGTAAGGAGTAAGACCTGTGTGATCTCCTGGACTAGTTTCGATCGCCTAGCTTGGGGTCGGAGAGGAATTTCCGGATTTTTTTTTCCCAAATTGGCCTGGGTTTTTTATCCGGTTGGTTTTTCGCCTCTCCCAGGAGATCACTCAGTTCTTTAGGGTGGGCGGTTGGAGCGGGTGGAGTAGCGGCCGGGCGGTAGGTTTAGTAACCGAGCGCGGGGCTTTGTTTGGAGAGTATGACTGCCAGGGCAGTTTTTTGTTCTGGGTGTCAGATGTGGGGAATCTGGGAGTCTGATAGTCTTCCAGACATCCACATCTGCGCCAGGTGTGACGAGATGGGGCTCCTAAGGGACCGTATTAGGAACCTGGAGTGGCAGATTGATGACCTCCGTCTGATCAGGGAGAGTGAGGAGGTTATAGATAGGAGTTACAGAGAGGTGGTCACTCCTAGACCACGGGAGGTAGACAAGTGGGTCACGGTTAGGGGGGGCAAGGAACAGAGGCAGGGACTAGGGAGTACCCCGGTGGCTGTACCCCTTGGAAATAAGTACTCCTGTTTAAGTACTGTTGGGGGGGACAGCCTACCTGGGGGCAACGACGGTGCCCGGGCCTCTGGCAAGGAGTCCGGCCCTGTTGCTCAGAAGGGTAGGGAAAGGAAGAGGAGAGCAGTAGTAATAGGGGACTCTATAGTGAGGGGGTCAGATAGGCGTTTCTGTGGACGCAGTCGGGAGACCCGGATGGTGGTTTGCCTCCCTGGTGCCGGTGTCCGGGATGTGTCTGAGCATGTCCAGGATATCCTGAAAGGGGAGGGAGAGGAGCCAGAGGTCGTGGTACATATAGGTACCAACAATATAGGTAGGATAAGGGAAGAGGTCCTGAAAGGAGAATTCAGGGGGCTAGGAAGTGAGTTAAAAAAAAGGACTTCCAAAGTGATAATCTCAGGCTTACTGCCTGTGCCACGCGATAGTGAGAATAGGAATGGAGTGAGGTGGAGGATAAATACGTGGCTGAGGAACTGGTGCAGGGAGCAGGGTTTCAAGTTTCTGGATCATTGGGACCTCTTCGGGGGGAAGTATGACCTGTACAAAAAGGACGGGTTGCATCTGAACCTGAGGGGAACCAATATCCTGGCGGGGAGATTTGCTAAAATAACTGCGGAGACTTTAAACTAGTACGGTTGGGGGGAGGGACTCAAACACAGATAGCTAACAGGCAGTGTGTGAGGCAGGAGGCAGAAAAGGGAAACACTCAGACCCAATATGTAGGAGAGAAAGAAGGGAAAAGAAATAAACTGAGAATAAGAAATGATGGGTCCCTTAAATGTGTATATTTTAATGCTAGGAGCATTGTAAGAAAGGTGGATGAGCTTAGAGCCTGGATTGACATCTGGAAGTATGATGTTGTGGCGATCAGTGAAACATGGTTGCAGGAGGGTTGCGATTGGCAATTAAATATTCCAGGATTTCATTGTTTCAGATGTGATAGAATCGGAGGGGCAAGAGGTGGGGGTGTTGCATTGCTTGTCAGGGAGGATATCACAGCAGTGCTTTGGCAGGACAGACTAGAAGGCTCGATTAGGGAGGCTGTATGGGTGGAACTCAGAAATGAGAAAGGTTTAGCAACACTTATAGGGGTGTATTATAGACCGCCAAATAGGGAACGAGAATTGGAAGAGCAAATATGTAAGGAGATAGCAGATATTAGTAGTAAGCACAGAGTGGTGATTGTGGGTGATTTCAATTTTCTGTATATAGACTGGGAATCACATTCTGTTAAAGGGCTGGATGGTTTGGAGTTTGTAAAATGTGTGCAGGATAGTTTTTTGCAGCAATACGTAGAGGTACCTACCAGAGAAGGGGCAGTGTTGGACCTCCTGTTAGGAAATGAGATGGGTCAGGTGACGGAGGTATGTGTTGAGGAGCACTTTGGGTCTAGTGATCACAATGCCATTAGTTTCAATATCATTATGGAGAAGGTCAAATCTGGACCAAGGGTTGAGATTTTGGATTGGAGAAAGGCTAATTTTGAGGAGATGAGAAAGGATTTAAAAGGAGTGAAATGGAAATTGTTGTTTTATGAAAAGGATATAATAGAGAAATGGAGGATATTTAAAGGTGAAATTTTGAGAGTACAGAGTCTTTATGTCCCTGTTCGGTGGAAAGGAAAGAATAATAATTTGAAAGAGCCGTGGTTTTCCAGGGAAATTGGACACTTGGTTCGGAAAAAGAGGGAGATATACAATAAATATAAGCGGCAGGGAGTAAATGAGGTTCTTGAGGAATATAAAGAATGTAAAAGGAATCTTAAAAAGGAAATTAGAAAAGCAAAAAAAAGATATGAGGTTGCTTTGGCAAGTAATGTAAAAGTAAACCCCAAGGGGTTCTACAGATATGTCAATAGCAAAAGGATAGTGAGGGTTAAAATTGGTCCATTAGAGAGTCAGAGTCAGCTATGTGCTGAGCCGGAAGAAATGGGAGAGATATTAAACAATTTCTTTTCTTCGGTATTTACCGAGGAGAAGGATATTGAATTATGTGAGGTAAGCGAAACAAGTAGAGTAGTGATGGAAATTAGGAGGATTAAAGAAGAGGAGGTACGGACACTTTTGAAAAATATAAAAGTGGATAAGTCTCCAGGTCCTGATAGGATATTCCCTAGGACATTGAGGGAAGTTAGTGCAGAAATAGCAGGGGCTATGACAGAAATATTTCAAACGTCATTAGAAACAGGGATGGTGCCGGAAGATTGGCGCATTGCGCATGTTGTGCCTTTGTTTAAAAAGGTTCTAAAAGTAAACCTAGCAATTATAGACCTATTAGTTTGACGTCTGTGGTGGGAAAATTAATGGAAAAGATACTTAGGGACAATATATATAATTATTTGGATAATCAAGGCCTGATTAGAAACAGTCAACATGGATTTGTGCCTGGAAGGTCATGTTTGACTAATCTTCTTGAATTTTCTGAAGAGGTTACCAGGGAAATTGATAAGGGCAAGGCTGTGGATGTTGTTTATATGGACTTCAGTAAGGCATTTGACAAGGTTCCACATGGAAGGTTGATTAAGAAGGTTAAATCGTTGGGTATTAATAGTGAGGTTGCAAGATGGATTCAACAATGGCTGAATGGGAGATACCAGAGGGTAACGGTTGACAATTGTATGTCAGGTTGGAGGCCAGTGTCTAGTGGAGTGCCCCAAGGATCTGTGTTGGGTCCACTGTTGTTTGTCATTTACATTAATGATCTGGATGATGGTGTGGCAAATTGGATTAGTAAATATGCAGATTATACTAAGATAGGTGGAGTAGTTAATAATGAAGTAGATTTTCAAAGTCTACAGAGAGACTTGGGCCTTTTGGAAGGGTGGGCTGAAAGATGGCAGATGGAGTTTAATGCTGATAAGTGTGAGGTGCTGCATTTTGGTAGGACAAATCAAAATAGGACGTACAGGGTAAATGGTAGGGAATTGAGGAATGCAGTGGAACAGAGGGATCTGGGAATAACTGTGTATTGTTCCCTGAAGGTGGAATCTCATGTGGATAGGGTGGTGAAGAAGGCGTTTGGTATGCTTGCCTTTATAAATCAGAGCATCGAGTATAGAAGTTGGGATGTAATGTTAAAATTGTACAGGGCATTGGTGAGGCCGAATCTGGAGTATGGTGTGCAGTTCTGGTCGCCAAATTATAGGAAGGATGTCGACAAAATGGAGAGGGTACAGAGGAGATTTACTAGAATGTTGCCTGGGTTTCAGCACTTAGGCTACAGAGAGAGGTTGAACAGGTTGGGTCTTTATTCTTTGGAGCGTAGAAGGTTGAGGGGGGACTTGATAGAGGTTTTTAAAATTATGAGAGGGACGGACAGAGTTGACGTGGGTAGGCTTTTCCCTTTGAGAGTGGGGAAGATTCCAACAAGGGGACATAGCTTCAGAATTGAGGGACAAAGGTTTAGGGGTAACATGAGGGGTAACTTCTTTACTCAGAGGGTGGTGGCTGTATGGAATGGGCTTCCGGTGGAAGTGGTGGAGGCAGGCTCGATTTTATTATTTAAGAGTAAATTGGATAGGTATATGGATAGGAGGGGATTGGAGGGTTATGGTCTGAGTGCAGGTAGATGAGACTAGGTCAGGGAGAATGGTCGGCGTGGACTGGTAGGGCCGGACAGGCCTGTTTCCATGCTGTAGTTGTTATATGGTTATATGTTATAGGGAGGGGGGGAGAGGGAGGGGGAGAGGGAGGGGGGCAGTTGGAGGGGGGAGAGGGAGGGGGAGAGGGAGGGGGAAGAGGGAGGGGGAAGAGGGAGGGGAAGAGGGAGGGGGAGAGGGAGGGGGAAGAGGGAGGGGGAAGAGGGAGGGGGAAGAGGGAGGGGGGAGAGGGAGGGGGGAAAGGGAGGGGGAAGAGGGAGGGGGTGAGGGAGGGGTGGAGAGGGAGGGGTGGAGAGGGAGGGGGGGAGAGGGAGGGGGAGAGGGAGGGGGAGAGGGAGGGGGAAGAGGGAGGGGGAAAGAGGGAGGGGGGAGAGGGAGGGGGAAGAGGGAGGGGGAAGAGGGAGGGGAGAGGGAGGGGGAAGAGGGAGGGGGGAGAGGGAGGGGGAAGAGGGAGGGAGGGAAGAGGGAGGGGGAGAGGGAGGGGGGAAGAGGGAGGGGGGGGGGAGGGGGAAGAGGGAGGGAGGGAAGAGGGAGGGAGGGAAGAGGGAGGGGGAGAGGGAGGGGGAAGAGGGGGGAAGAAGGAGGGGGGAGGGAGGGGGGGAGAGGGAGGGGGAAGAGGGAGGGGGAGAGGGAGGGGGGAGAGGGAGGGGGAAGAGGGAGGGGGAGAGGGAGGGGGGAGAGGGAGGGGGGAGAGGGAGGGGGGAGAGGGAGGGGGGAGAGGGAGGGGGGAGAGGGAGGGGGGAGAGGGAGGGGGGAGAGGGAGGGGGGAGAGGGAGGGGGAAGAGGGAGGGAGGGAAGAGGGAGGGGGGAGAGGGAGGGGGGAGAGGGAGGGGGAAGAGGGAGGGAGGGTGAGAGGGAGGGGGAGAGGAAGGGGGGGTGAGGGAGGGGGGAAGATGGAGGGGGGAGAGGGAGGGGGGAAGATGGAGGGGGGAGAGGGAGGGTGAAGACGGGGGGAAGAGGGAGGGGGAAGAGGGGGGAAGAGGGAGGGGGAGAGGAAGGGGGGGGGAGAGGAAGGGGGGGAGAGGGAGGGGGAGGAGGGAGGGGGAAGAGGGAGGGGGAGAAGGAGGGGGGAGTTGGAGGGGGGAGAGGGAGGGGGAGAGGGAGGGGGAGAGGGAGGGGGAGAGGAAGGGGGGAAGAGGGAGGGGGAGAGGGAGGGGGAGAGGGAGGGGGAGAGGGAGGGGAGAGGGAGGGGGGAGAGGGAGGGGGAAGAGGGAGGGAGAAGAGGGAGGGGGGAGAGGGAGGGGGAGAGGGAGGGGGGAGAGGGAGGGAGAAGAGGGAGGGGGGAGAGGGAGAGGGGAGAGGGAGGGGGAGAGGGAGGGGGGGGAGAGGGAGGGGGAAGAGGGAGGGAGGGAAGAGGGAGGGGGGAGAGGGAGGGGGGAGAGGGAGGGGGAAGAGGGAGGGAGAAGAGGGAGGGGGGAGAGGGAGGGGGGAAGAGGGAGGGAGGGAAGAGGGAGGGAGGGAAGAGGGAGGGGGAGAGGGAGGGGGAGAGGGAGGGGGGAGAGGGAGGGGGGAGAGGGAGGGGGGAGAGGGAGGGGGGAGAGGGAGGGGGGAGAGGGAGGGGGGAGAGGGAGGGGGAGAGGGAGGGGGAAGAGGGAGGGAGGGAAGAGGGAGGGGGGAGAGGGAGGGGGGAGAGGGAGGGGGAAGAGGGAGGGAGGGTGAGAGGGAGGGGGAGAGGAAGGGGGGGTGAGGGAGGGGGGAAGATGGAGGGGGGAGAGGGAGGGGGGAAGATGGAGGGGGGAGAGGGTGGGTGAAGACGGGGGGAAGAGGGAGGGGGAAGAGGGGGGAAGAGGGAGGGGGAGAGGAAGGGGGGGGGAGAGGAAGGGGGGGAGAGGGAGGGGGAGGAGGGAGGGGGAAGAGGGAGGGGGAGAAGGAGGGGAAGAGGGAGGGGGAGAGGAAGGGGGGAAGAGGGAGGGGGAGAGGGAGGGGGAGAGGGAGGGGGGAGAGGGAGGGGGAGAGGGAGGGGGAGAGGGAGGGGGGAGAGGGAGGGGGAAGAGGGAGGGAGAAGAGGGAGGGGGGAGAGGGAGGGGGAGAGGGAGGGGGGAGAGGGAGGGGGGAGAGGGAGGGGGGAGAGGGAGGGGGAGAGGGAGGGGGAGAGGGAGGGGAAGAGGGAGGGGGAGAGGAAGGGGGGAAGAGGGAGGGGGAGAGGGAGGGGGAGAGGGAGGGGGAGAGGGAGGGGGAGAGGGAGGGGGGAGAGGGAGGGGGAAGAGGGAGGGAGAAGAGGGAGGGGGGAGAGGGAGGGGGAGAGGGAGGGGGGAGAGGGAGGGAGAAGAGGGAGGGGGGAGAGGGAGAGGGGAGAGGGAGGGGGAGAGGGAGGGGGGGGAGAGGGAGGGGGAAGAGGGAGGGAGGGAAGAGGGAGGGGGGAGAGGGAGGGGGGAGAGGGAGGGGGAAGAGGGAGGGAGAAGAGGGAGGGGGGAGAGGGAGGGGGAGAGGGAGGGGGGAGAGGGAGGGGGGAGAGGGAGGGGGGAGAGGGAGGGGGAGAGGGAGGGGGGAGAGGGAGGGGGAAGAGGGAGGGAGGGAAGAGGGAGGGGGGAGAGGGAGGGGGGAGAGGGAGGGGGAAGAGGGAGGGAGGGGGAGAGGGAGGGGGAGAGGAAGGGGGGGTGAGGGAGGGGGGAAGATGGAGGGGGAGAGGGAGGGGGAAGATGGAGGGGGGAGAGGGAGGGTGAAGACGGGGGGAAGAGGGAGGGGGAAGAGGGGGGAAGAGGGAGGGGGAGAGGAAGGGGGGGGGAGAGGAAGGGGGGGAGAGGGAGGGGGAGGAGGGAGGGGGAAGAGGGAGGGGGAGAAGGAGGGGGGAGTTGGAGGGGGGAGAGGGAGGGGAGAGGGAGGGGGAGAGGAAGGGGGGAAGAGGGAGGGGGAGAGGGAGGGGGAGAGGGAGGGGGAGAGGGAGGGGGAGAGGGAGGGGGAGGGAGGGGAAGAGGGAGGGGGAGAGGGAGGGGGAAGAGGGAGGGGGAGAGGGAGGGGGGAAGAGGGAGGGGGGAAGAGGGAGGGGGGAAGAGGGAGGGGGAAGAGGGAGAGGGAAGAGGGAGGGGGAGAGGGAGGGGGAGAGGGAGGGGGAGAGGGAGGGGGGGAGAGGGAGGGGGAGAGGGAGGGGGGGAGAGGGAGGGGGAGAGGGAGGGGGAAGAGGGAGGGGAAGAGGGAGGGGGAAGAGGGAGGGGGAAGAGGGAGGGGGGAGAGGGAGGGAGAGAGGGAGGGGAAGAGGGAGGGGGAAGAGGGAGGGGGAAGAGGGAGGGGGGAGAGGGAGGGAGAAGAGGGAGGGGGAGAGGGAGGGGGGGAGAGGGAGGGGGAGAGGGAGGGGGGGAGAGGGAGGGGGAGAGGGAGGGGGGGAGAGGGAGGGGGAGAGGGAGGGGGGAGAGGGAGGGAGAAGAGGGAGGGGGGAGAGGGAGGGGGGAAGAGGGAGGGGGAAGAGGGAGAGGGAAGAGGGAGGGGGAGAGGGAGGGGGAGAGGGAGGGGGAGAGGGAGGGGGGGAGAGGGAGGGGGAGAGGGAGGGGGGGAGAGGGAGGGGGAGAGGGAGGGGGGAGAGGAATGGGGAGAGGGAGGGGGAGAGGGAGGGGGAGAGGGAGGGGGGAGAGGGAGGGGGAGAGGGAGGGGGAGAGGGAGGGGGGGAGAGGGAGGGGGAGAGGGAGGGGGGGAGAGGGAGGGGGAGAGGGAGGGGGGGAGAGGAATGGGGAGAGGGAGGGGGAGAGGGAGGGGGAGGGCGGAAGAGGGAAGTGGGAAGGGGAGGGGGAAGAGGGAGGGGAAGGGGAAGGGGGGAGAGGGAGGGGGGAAGAGGGAAGTGGGAAGGGGACGGGGAAGAGGGAGGTGGGGAGAGGGAGATGGGGAGAGGGAGGGGGAAGAGGGAGGGGGAGAGGGAGGGGGGAAGAGGGAGGGGGGGAAGAGGGAGGGGGGAGAGGGAGATGGGGAGAGGGAGGGGGAAGAGGGAGGGGGAGAGGGAGGGGGGAAGAGGGAGGGGGGGAAGAGGGAGGGGGGAGAGGGAGATGGGAAGAGGGAGGGGGGAAGAGGGAGGGGGAGAGGGAGGGGGGAAGAGGGAGGGGGAGAGGGAGGGGGGAAGAGGGAGGGGGGAAGAGGGGGGGGGAAGAGGGAGGGGGAAGAGGGAGGGGGAAGAGGGGGGGGAAGAGGGAGGGGGAGAGGGAGGGGGTGAAGAGGGAGGGGGGGAAGAGGGGGGGGGAGAGGGAGGGGGAGAAGAGGGAGGGGGGAGAGGGAGGGGGTGAAGAGGGAGGGGGGGAAGAGGGGGGGGGAGAGGGAGGGGGGTTGGGGGAAGGGGGGGGTGGTGCTGCACCAATGCAGGAGAGGTTTGGGCCCAACTGGTCCACCTGATCTAGTAATCAATACATTCCCTGAAACATGGGTGTCATCACTGCTCTATTCCATTTCTCTAATTTTAGCCTTTGGCTGCGGTTCCAACACCACATTCACACAATCCACATCCCTATTCACTAGTTATTAGCCGGGTTGGGAGCTGCTTTATAACCTCGTCGTCCACCCTGGGTAGTTCTACAGAACTGGCTAAATTTGCAGCAAAGCTTCAACTACGGTTCTCTGAAACACCAATTGCCACTTTTGATTGTTGTAGTTGACATACGAAAGAAGAAGTTATTAGCCCTCACTATTTCTTCCCCGACAATACCGTTGTCTTCAGCTGAGACGGGAGATATTTAAGAGGGACTCAGAGACAACCTTTTCAGTCAGAGGGTAGTCAGTATCTGGAATGAGCTGCCAGAGGAAGCTATGGAAGGGGATACAAAAAAGGCCCTTAAAAGACGTGTAGACAGATATACCAGTAGGAAGAGCTTAGAGGGCTTTGGGCCAAATGCAGGCAAATGGGACTAGTCCACTATACCTACTTGATCGGCGTGGACAAGGTGGGTGAAGGGCCTGTTCCTGTACTGTACACCTCTGGAAATAAAGACAATGAACTGGGGCCACAGTTAGATGTGGGCTTATGGCAGTGGTCATGTCTTAGTGTTGGGAGGAGAAGCTGCTGAACTTTGCCAGATACAGGTTTCATAGGAGACCTAAAATACAAAGATGCCCAGGCACTGGTGATTGGGAATTTCAACAGCATTTTCACCAACTGGGAACCACTGCAAGGAAGGGGAGAGATGTAGAAGTATTCTCAGAGTACACCGAGGAGGAAATATAGAACATAAAACAGTACAGCACGGAAAC
Source organism: Rhinoraja longicauda (assembly GCF_053455715.1). NCBI lineage: Eukaryota > Metazoa > Chordata > Chondrichthyes > Rajiformes > Arhynchobatidae > Rhinoraja > Rhinoraja longicauda. The sequence continues at coordinate 286,580 of NC_135971.1, read as the reverse complement.
AGGCCCTTCACCCCACAATGTCTGTGTCAAACATAATCCCAAGTTAGGCTAATCTTCTCTGTCTGCACATGACCTATATGCCTCCATTACTTGCCTATCTATGTGCATCTAAAAGGTTCTTAAACACCACTATCGTATCTGCCTCCACTGCAGTGCATTCCACACACCCACCAGCCTCTGTGTAAATAAATACTTGCCCTGCATATCATCTTTAAATTTTGCCCGTGTCAACTTAAAACTATGCTCTCCGGACCTTAACATTTCAATTCTGGTCAAAAGGTTATCACCACTCAATTTACAACAGCAGCTTGTAGGCAATACAAAGCAGGGGGAGTCAATCATGGAGAACAGAGTGAAGACTTGGAACAAATATGTTCCCATTAAAGAATTGGAGACTCTAATCCAAGAGGCACACAGATCTCGAGGAAAGCATGGGGTTGGCCAAAGCAAAAATGGGAGATTTAGGATAGATGCAAAGAGCCGAAAAAGTAGATACGGAGAGGAGGTGCAGAGGATGTTAAGATTACAAGGTCAACCAGGAAGACACATGGGTGAAGAACACTGACATATAAGCAACAAAGGCACTTGAGATGTTGTGTAAAGTATGGAGAATGAAAAAATGGAAAGAAAATAGAGAGCTGTGTCGCTGACCAGACAACAGCCTGTATTTGGAGGCAGTGTCCAGTTCTAAACAAACCTCTTTTTTAGTTTAGTTTAGAGATACCGCACTGAAACACACCCTTTCGCTCACCGTCCATACCTGACCAGCGATCCCTGCACACGAACACTATCCGACACATTAGGGACAATTTACAATTATACCAAGCCAATTAGCCGACAAACCTCGACATGTTTGGCGTGTGGGAGGAAACCAAAGCACCCGCAGGAAACCCACGTAGGTCATGGAGAGAACGTACAAACTCCATGCAGACAGCAGCCAGAGTCAGGTTCGAACCCGGGTATCTAATGCTGTAAGGCAGCAATTCTACCGCTGCACTACCATGCCACCCTTTGCACTGGTCTTTCACAGAAGAGGGCAGTGGTATCAGCTGTGATGTTGAGGTGGTGAAAGTGAAATAATGTGCAAGAATGGAGCTGATAGCGATATCTGTTTTGTAGAATCTTTAATTTAAACAGCCCATCACACTTATACAGAATAGAGAGATTGGTGGAGAAGTTGCATCAGCTGAATAAGTGGAAAACTAAGCTGCCTGCTCCTTCATATCAACATTGCTGCCTTTTTAAACTTGCTGCCTCTTCTCATTTTAATCCCTGTTCTAATATTCTGTGTCAAATTTTCATTGGTCACGGCCCATTTGCACTGAATAGATACATTGATATTGAACATCTACATACAATATATAATTCCCAATTCTTCTTGCCGTACACAACACACAGTTTACCCCTGTTGGAAATGACTCACTCAGAGAACCCAGGATCAGTAGCAGAACCCTCCTTTCACCAGGTGACATTCTGAAAATGAAAGCACTGAATTAAAATCAGAGAGAAATGAGGGACTGGGGTCTTGTGCAAGCTGTAAAGTGGGACAGCAATTAATAGTGGGTGAAACACATCACTCCCTGACTGGGAGATCTACAGACAAACGTGAGATCTCCATCTCAGCGTTGTACAGGAAAATCAATTAACATCAATCAACATGAGGTAAGATTCTGAGATTGATCAAGTGGTGATGTCTTCTTACCTGATTCTGCAGAGGTGCTGCTGCCTGGGATGGAGAGAGATGAGACCACCTGCAACCTCCTCAGTCCCGGGGACTCTACCGTGAGTGTTGACAGACTCAGCGACAGCTCCCCGACTACCTTCCACATCCGCTTCACGAGTGAATAACTGCAGGGCTGGATAATAGTGCAGCCGATGTGGGTTTGGGGGAAACATGCAAAGCAGACAAACCAACAACTATTCTGGATCTGTGGAATGAAGAGTCCATTGTTTCCAGTCAACTTCCTCTAACAACTGCAGATCAGTGAAGGGTCAGCACTGAGCAGGGGCTGCAATTGTAACAGACAAATGTATTAGAGAGGAACTGCACTGTAGATCTTGTATAAATCCTGCCCATTTTTTTATATGCTGTTATGTTTGGGTGCGACTGTATGTTTCATTTTTTCCTTAGCACCTAATCAGATGTACAGCACTTTGGTCAACGTGGGTTGTTTTTAAATGTGCTATACAAATAAAATTGACTTGACTTGACTTGACATGAAATGACCAGCTGACCATTATTACACAGGGGGCCATACTGGAACAGAAATAGACATAAGTCTAGATTTACTAGAATGTTGCCTGGGTTTCAGCACTTAAGCTACAGAGAGAGGTTGAACAGGTTGGGTCTTTATTCTTTGGAGCGTAGAAGGTTGAGGGGGGACTTGATAGAGGTTTTTAACATTTTAAGAGGGACGGACAGAGTTGACGTGGGTAAGCTTTTCCTTTTGAGAGTGGGGAAGATTCAAACAAGGGGACATAACTTCAGAATTAAGGGACAAAAGTTTAGGGGTAACATGAGGGGTGGCTTTATTTACTCAGAGGGTGGTGGCTGTGTGGAATGAGCTTCCGGTGGAAGTGGTGGAGGCAGGTTTGATTTTATTATTTAAGAGTAAATTGGATAGGTATATGGATGGGAGGGGATTGGAGGGGTATGGTCTGAGAGCAGGTAGATGAGACTAGGTCAGAGAAAGTGGTCTGCGTGGACTAGTAGGGTCGAACGGGCCTGTTTCCGTGCTGTGATTGTTATATGGTTAAGTATTAACAGTAGTTGTTGGATAAAAGCTGCCAGTGGACTGTGTATTGGAAATGTAATGGACAGAGCAGGCTAGAGAGGGTGTAGCCACAGAATAATCCATGCCACATCAGTATGTGACACTGAGCTGTGTATATGGGAACTGGAACAGAGATGAAATTGGAGAGAATTTTATCAGATTTATCGTCCACTCCAGCATCATCCCACATGGCAGCATTGAGCTGTGTGGTGGATCTACAGTGAACAGAGAGGGCTGCAAAATGAAACTGGCAGGGTCATTCCTGTTGTACTAAAACATGTCGCATCAGATATTGGTGTCTGTGCTCCGGTCCCAGAACAGACAGTAAACAGGACATTGGCAGCTGAAGCATAACTATGGCATGCAAACAGGCTCTTGGGCCAACTCCCGTTTGCCTCTGCCTGACCATAATTGTCCCTCTAATCCTTTCTGATCCATGAACCTGTCCAAAAGCTTTTTAAATGTCATAATTGTTTCACTCGGGTGGATAAATGGAACATGCTGCCAGTGGATGTAGTTGAAGCTGAGACTATAACGGCATTAAAAAGACACTTATATACATAAACATGTACTACAGCAGAAACATGCCTTACTTCCTTTATGTTTAAAGTGCCTTTCGGTGCCTAAAAGTGACCTTGTTGTTGATGTGCCTTGTTATGTTATGTTATATTATGTTATGTTAAATGTTGTTTATATGCTATTCGGAAAAAGCAATAAAAATAATATTTTATAAAAAAGACACTTGGACAGGTACATGGAAAAGTTTGGAAGGAAATGGGCCAATCGTGGGCAAATGAGACTACTTAAACTAGAGGATCTGAGCCGACATTAATGAATTGGGACAAATGATTTTTTCCCTGCTGCATGACTACACATGATCTTTATCCTCCATTCACTGCAGGTCCATGAGCTTATCTGTAAACCACTCCGATGCCACTATTATATCTGTTTCTTCACCACCCATGGCAGGATGTTCCAGGCACCCATCACCCTGTTAAAAAACACTAGACCTACACATCGCCTCTAAACTTTGTCTCTCTCACCTTAAAGCTATTCCCTCTAGTGTTTGACAATTTCGTATTGGGAAAGAAAGTCTAACCGACTAGTCTCTCTATACCTCTTGTAACTTTATATACTTCTATCAGCTACCCTCTCTTTGTAGGTAATAGCCCATAATCCAGGCAAACATTAAACCCATGGCTTGAGTCAGCCTACAGAGACCTCCAACCTCTGTCTTGGTAAAATGAATGCAACCGTCAATCTTACCTATGCCCCTCGTGATTTAATAAACCTCGGTAAGGTCACCCCTCAGCTTCCTTCACTCCAAAAAAGTAACAGCCCCCACGCATCCAGGCTCTCCTCACAACTTGAGCACTCCTGTCCCGGCAACATCCTTCTGCAGCCTCTCTATCTCAATCACATACTTACAATAGCATGGTGACCTGAAATGCACATGATACTCGAGGTGTGGTCTCACCCATGTTGTATCCAGATGTAACGAGATGTCCTAACCCTTGACTCAATGTCCTGTCCAATGAAGACAACGACGCCATATGCCGTCTTCACCACTTTGTCTACCCAAAGTATCATATTCAAGAAATTATGTATTTGTCCCCTAGGTTCCCTGAAAGTGGTGCAAAGCTGCAAAGAGTGCAGAGAAGATTTATGAGAATGTTGCCAGGATTTGAGGGCATGAGCTACAAGGATAGGTTGGCTAGACTAGAACTTTATTCCATGAAATGCAGGAGGCTGAGGGGTGAACGTATAGAGATGTATAAAACCATGAGGGGGCAAGCTAGGGTGAATACACAGTCTTGTACCCAGAGTAGAGGCATGAAGAACCAGAGAACATGTTTAAAGTGAGAAGAGAAAGATTTAATAGGAACCTGAAAGGCAACATTTTCACTCTGTGATATTTGGAATGAGCGGCCAGAGGAGATACTTGAGGTGGGTACGATAAAAGGCATTTGTAAAGGTATATGGACAAGAAACGTTTAGAGTTAGTTACACTGTAAGTGACAGGGCCCAGGAGAGTAAATAACACTAAATGACAGGGTCAAGGAGTGGTGTAAGTAACACTGTAGATGACAGGGCCGAGGAGTGTAACACTGTAAATGAAAGGGCCCAGGGGTGTAAGTAACACTGTAAATGACAGGGCCCAGGAGAGTAAGTAACACTGTAAATGACAGGGCCAAGGGGTGTAAGTAACACTGTAAATGACAGGGCCCAGGAGAGTAAGTAACACTGTAAATGACAGGGCCCAGGAGTGTAACACTGTAAATGACAAGGCCCAGGAGAGTAAGTAACACTGTAAATGACAGGGCCCAGGGGTGTAAGTAACACTGTAAATGACAGGGCCCAGGAGTGTAACACTGTAAATGACAGGGCCCAGGAGTGTAACACTGTAAATGACAGGGCCCAGGGGTGTAAGTAACACTGTAAATGACAGGGCCTAGGGGTGTAACACTGTAAATGACAGGGCCCAGGAGAGTAACACTGTAAATGACAGGGCCCAGGAGTGTCACACTGTAAATGACAGGGCCCAGGAGTGTAACACTGTAAATGACAGGGCCCAGGAGTGTAAATAACAGTGTAAATGACAGGGCCCAGGGGTGTAAGTAACACCGTAAATGACAGGGCCCAGGAGAGTAACACTGTAAATGACAGGGCCCAGGTGTGTAAATAGCACTGTAAATGACAGGGCCCAGGGGTGTAAGTAACACTGTAAATGACAGGGCCTAGGGGTGTAACACTGTAAATGACAGGGCCCAGGAGTGTAACACTGTAAATGACAGGGCCCAGGGGTGTAACACTGTAAATGACAGGGCCCAGGGGTGTAACACTGTAAATGACTGGGCCCAGGAGTGTAAGTAACACTGTAAATGACAGGGCCCAGGAGTGTAAATAACAGTGTAAATGACAGGGCCCAGGGGTGTAAGTAACAGCGTAAATGACAGGGCCCAGGAGAGTAAGTAACACCGTAAATGACAGGGCCCAGGGGTGTAAGTAACACTGTAAATGACAGGGCCCAGGTGTGTAATTAACACTGTAAATGACAGGGCCCAGGGGTGTAAGTAACACTGTAAATGACAGGGCCCAGGGGTGTAAGTAACACTGTAAATGACAGGGCCCAGGAGTGTAAGTAACACTGTAAATGACAGGGCCCGGGGGTGTAAGTAACACTGTAAATGACAGGGCCCAGGGGTGTAAGTAACACTGTAAATGACAGGGCCCAGGGGTGTAAGTAACACTGTAAATGACAGGGCCCAGGGGTGTAAGTAACACTGTAAATGACAGGGCCCAGGGGTGTAAGTAACACTGTAAATGACAGGGCCCAGGGGTGTAACACTGTGAATGACGGGGCACAGGGGTGTAAGTAACACTGTAAATGACAGGGCCCAGGGGTGTAACACTGTAAATGACAGGGCCCAGGGGTGTAAGTAACACTGTAAATGACAGGGCCCAGGGGTGTAACACTGTGAATGACAGGGCCCAGGGGTGTAAGTAACACTGTAAATGACAGGGCCCAGGGGTGTAACACTGTAAATGACAGGGCCCAGGGGTGTAAGTAACACGGTAAATGACAGGGCCCAGGGGTGTAACACTGTGAATGACAGGGCACAGGGGTGTAAGTAACACTGTAAATGACAGGGCCCAGGGGTGTAACACTGTAAATGACAGGGCCCAGGGGTGTAAGTAACACTGTAAATGACAGGGCCCAGGAGTGTAAGTAACAGTGTAAATGACAGGGCCCAGGAGTGTAAGTAACACTGTAAATGACAGGGCCCAGGAGTGTAAGTAACACTGTAAATGACAGGGCCCAGGAGTGTAAGTAACACTGTAAATGACATGGCCCAGGAGTGTAACACTGTAAATGACAGGGCCCAGGAGTGTAAGTAACAGTGTAAATGACAGGGCCCAGGAGTGTAAGTAACACTGTGAATGACAGGGCCCAGGAGTGTAAACTAGGTTTAGAGAGATAAGGGCTAAACTCAGGCAGATGGGACTCATGTAGATGGGGCATGTAGGTCGGTGTGGGCATGTTGGGCCGAAAGGCTTGTTGCACACTGTATGACTCTATGACTCTCCCAGTCCAAGCTCCCACTCTCACCTCAGCCATTGTTTCCATCCGTTGATGAATGCTCCTGTGATTTTTCATCAGCTGTTTTCTCTGCCTCAGACATGGAGAGTCGATTATTCTCA
>NC_135971.1:250000-279103 GCF_053455715.1 Rhinoraja longicauda | reverse complement strand
GATCCTGACATCTGGCACTTTCTGTGTGGATTTGCATGGTCTTCCCTGGATGGGTTTCCCCCTGGTGCTCCGCATCCCAAATATATGCTGGTAGATGAACTGATCCTGTGAACTCCCACTCGTGGAGGCAAGTGGCAAAATAATCATGGAGTATTCACGGGCAGGTGAGAGGGAATAAGTTGCAGTGCTACAGGGAAATTAGGAGAGGGGGCAGAGGGCTGAGGACTCACTTTCCTGAGGGCTAGTATGATTGTGATGGGCTGAATAGCAACCTACTGTCATATATCAAGTAACTGAAAGGGAATAAGGTGTTAGATTGATGGGTCAGTGAGTGGAGTATAGGGAAAGGAAACTCCTACATTCTGGAGGAAGGAAAGAGAGATTTTGGAGGGGGCAAAAAAGGGTTTCCTGGCACTGGACCAATATTGGACAGTGCGATGGTGTAGACCCCAGTCGCTCATCTTTCCCTCAGTCGGGGGCTTACTCTCTCCTTGTTGTTCCAGTTCTGACAACGTGAAGATTCCGAGAGTGCAGTTCCATTCTATCGCTGCTCTGGGTGGAATCCCGGCTGGTTAAATGGTAGGTGGACAAGAATGTACAACTGGTGCACTCTGTTACTTTAGCAAATGTCAGAGTGATGATCCAGATCTGTACAGCTCTACAGATAAAATAGAATAATAAAAAATACAATGTATTAATAAGCGCAACACTTGGTAACTGTAACAGAGCAAATACCAAAGTCTGTAGTGCAACCAAAGACACAGTCAATGGAAGATCATGGATGTGAGGTTAGTGTTGTGAAGTGTTCAAGAGCCTGATAATTGCTGGGATAAGCTGTTCTTGAACCTGGAGGTCACAGTTTTCAGGCTCCTGCACCTTCCCGATGGTAGCGGTGAGATGAGAGTGTGGCCAGGGTATGGTCTCATCAACACTGCACAGCTATAACAAGACTTCTCTGCTTTAAGTGAATCACATTTACTTTCTGCAAAGCCTGATTATGTTTATTTTAATATTCTGATTTTATTTTAATAGTGTTTGTATATTTTCAATGTTAATGTCTCTAAATATGTGTGGAAGACTTTGCGCTGTTTAATGGCCAATCAGCCTGAGGCTGAGACAGGTCAGGGTGGGTCTGTGTGTTCATTCAAGGGCTCAGTGACCCACAGGGTCTCAGGGAGCAGGTGCTGCTGTGGGGAGTGTGGGGGGGGGGGGGGGGAGGGTGATGGCAGCAGCTCACTGCTGACTGAGGCAGGTCAGGGTGGGTCTGTGTGTCCATTCAAGGGCCCAGTGACCCACAGGGTCTCAGGGAGCAGGTGCTGCTGTGGGAGTGTGGGAGGGGAGGAGGCTGAGAGCAGCAGCTCACTGCTGACTGAGGCAGGTCAGACCATGGGTTGTGATCGCTGCGTGACACTGGCTCCAGATTCATTTTCCTCGCTCCACTGTGGGACCGGGTATATTTTACAATGTTTATAAACTCATTCCAGGTTCCCATCCCACGAAGCAAGAAGGGGAGGTGAAAAGGGAAGTCTGTTTTAACTGGTTTAACAACAATTATAACCCAGATACCTGCCTCAAACGTCAGGAGATCACGATTAAAAACTGTGACAGTTATTTTGTGTATTATCTGAAGCCGACACTCACATCTAATAGTGTGTATTGTGCAGGTATGTTGTTCTCCATGTTGATAAAGTATCGATGGGGGTGTACAGAGTGTGTATGGACCGAACCGGGAGCGGGGAATTCTGGGACGTCCTGAATCATCAGCACACAAACAGGGCTGAATATTCCAGTCCATGACAGTTCTCACCTCACTGAGATCTCCCTCTCCCCCAGTCTGATCACGCTGCTGTGCCTGAGCCTCACCACCTTGGACTGACATGTGACATCCACCCTGTGAATGTACCGTGACCCACCCCCCCCCCCACTCCCTATCACCCTCCCTATCACTGACATGTGACCCGTCTACCATCCGATGCACATGCTCCATCTGGAACACACGCAATAACTCCTGTCCACTGTCCGCACCTAGTACACTTGTCCCCAACTTGCCCGTTTGCCATGGTCACACCTCCCAACCCCCAGTACTATTGCCCACCAACCCCATCTGGTGAAATGCCCATCTACCATGGTCACCTACACCACACCTGCTGAAATGCCCGTGTACAATGGTCACCCACCCCCCACCTGGTGATGCCATGGTCATCCACTCCCCAACTGGTGAAATGCCCGTCTACCATGGTCACTCATCTCCCACCTGATGAACTACCCATCTACCATGGCCACCCCTCCCCACCCTTGGTACTGTTTCCCACCCCCCCTCCCCCCCCACCTGGTGAAATACCCGTCTACCGTGGTCACCCCTCCCCTGGCCTCACATGGAACCACACACCCCACATACACACACTTGGTCCGAGGTTGATGACTGAAGCTGAGCAGAAAGTCTCAGGCGGAGAACCTGGCTCATGACAACCTGCCCCCACCATTCGACCATGGAGCACCAATCTGAGCTGCCTTCTCCCGTGCCCTGATTTGTCCCAGATCCATGGGCTGACAGATCCTTTCATTGTGAGTGAAAACACTGTTACTTGGGACGGGGTGTTTCCTCTTCTCCACGGGACATATCCGTTCTCGCAAAGTCCCAACTCACCCAACCCTTCCTGGCCGCCTTGACATTCTCTTGGTCATACCACCTCTCCGAAAGTCCACCCCACTCCATCCCAGCCAACCCACCTCCTCCTCTCCCAACCGTCCCACTTTTCCCATTCAGGCCACACGCTTCCCCCCACCGTCATCAATGGAAGTGGGCCTGGATGTATCAGAGACCGGGAGACGGCAGGTGGACATGATACCAACATTGATCATCATCCTGCCTCCATCCACAGACTCCACACGCAGTGATCCGTGTGTAAAACACACCGTCCTGGATCAGCCCTGGAGGAGCACGGATTGTTCCAACACTCAGTGCACAAATGGCCAATGGAAGTCTGATAAATTCCTTGTTGAAGGATGGTACAGATTCAACAGGTAATGTGAGGAAATAATTCTGTCAAACCAGTCGGTGTGGGGGAGGAGTGAGGGAAGGGAATATGATGGAAGATCAGGCCATCAGTCATCACCGTGGGGGCAGTGGGTAAAAACTGGGATGGCAATTATCTGTGCAAAGTCTGTACAATGAATAAAATGGAGATTATCTGGCTTTGGGAATATCGACAGAGGACAAGGTTTGGACAGATTGGGCACCACTTCCCGATCTCAGTAAATAAAAAACCCGTTCAGGGGCTGACTCTCTGATTGTTGTTTCAGCTCCGGCGGACGGAAGATTCCGGAGACTGCTGTTCCAGCACATCACTGCTCCGGGAAGAGCCCAGGATGGTTAAACGGTAGGGTCAGAATATGCAACTTTGGGACTTAGCTCTTTTGGGAGAGGGTCAGGCTGATGAATTATGTCAAATCAGAGGGTCCCTCACATGCACACTGTACCCAAGCTGTCTGCCATATTCCCTCAGATATGGATCCTTGCACAGTCTGGCTGTGGAGCTCCAGCTCTCTGCGTTTCCCAGTAACGGGCTGTTGATCTGAATTTTAGTTTAGTTTAGCTTATTGTCACGTTTACCGATGTCCAATGAATAGCTTTTTGTTGCGTGCTAACCAGCCGGCAGAAGGACTCTACATGATTTCAATCGGCAGATACAATATGAAGGGAGCAACGTATAGTAACATAGAAACATAGAAAATAGGTGCAGGAGGAGGCCATTCAGCCCTTCGAGCCAGCACCGCCATTCATTGTGATCATGGCTGATCATCCACATTCAGTAACCCATGCCTGCCTTCTCCCCATATCCTTTGATTCCACTAACCCCGAGAGCTCTATCTAACTCTCTCTTAAATCCATCCAGTGATTTGGCCTCCACTGCCCTCTGTGGCAGAAAATTACACAAATTCACAATTCTCTGGGTGAAAAAGTTCCTTCTCACCTCAGTTTTAAATGGCCTCCCCTTTATTCTAAGACTGTGGCCCCTGGTTCTGGACTTTCGCAACATTTCATACTTATTTTTCATATTTCAGATACAGCGCAGAAACAGGCCTTTTCGGCCCACCAAGTCCGCGCCGCCCAGCGATCCCTGCACATTAACACTATCCTACACACACACTAGGGACAATTTTTACATTTTACCCAGTCAATTAACCTTCATACCTACATTGGGAACATGTTTCCTGCATCTAGCTGGTCCAGTCCTTTTATAATTTTATATGTTTCTACAAGAGCCCCTCTCATCTTTCTAAACTCCAGTGAATACAAGCCTAGTCTTTTCAATCTTTCTTCATATGAGTCCCGCCATCCCAGGATCAATCTCGTGAACCTACGCTGCACTGCCTCAATTACAAGGATATCCTTCCTCAAATTAGGAGACCAAAACTGTACACAATACTCCAGATGTGGTTTTACTAGGGTCCTATACAACTGTAGAAGAACCTCTTTACTCCTGTACTGAAATCCTCTCGTTATGAAATCCTTTCTGCACTGCCTGCTGTACCTGCACGCCAACTTTCAGTGACTGATGTATAAGGACACCCAGGTCTCGCTGCACTTCCCCTTACCTAACCTGACACCATTGAGATAATAATTTGCCTCGTTGTTTTTGCCGCCAAAGTGGACAACCTCACATTTATCTACATTGTACTGCATCTGCCACGCATCTGCCCACTCACTCAACCTGTCCAGTTCACCCTGCAACCTCCTAACATCCTCTTCGCAGTTCACACTGCCACCCAGCTTTGTGTCTTCTGCAAACCTGCTAGTGTTGCTTCTAATTCCTTCATCCAAATCATTAATATATGTGGTGAATAGTTGCTGCCCCAACACCGAGCCTTGCGGCACCCCACTCGCCACTTCCTGCCATTCTGAAAAGGGCCCGTTTACTCTTACACTTTGCTTCCTGTCTGCCAACCAATAGTGCAAGATAAAGTTTAGCAACTTCCGATTGAAGGTAGTCTGAGGGTCTCCAATGAGGTGGATAACAGATCTGGACGGCAATCTAGTTATTGATAGGATGGGTCAGTTGCCTGATAACAGCGAGGAGGAACAATTCCCTGAATCTGGTGGCGTGCATTTTCACACCTTTGCACTCATGGAAGATGGGAGAGGAGAGTAGCAGGAATCTCCAGGGTGAGGCTCCCCTTCAATATGTTGGTGGTCTTGTGGAGTTGGCGTGAGGTATAAATGGTGTCAATAGAAGGGAGATTGGTTTGTGGGATTGTCTGGGCTTCATTCACAATTCTCTCCAATGTTTTTAGTTCTGAATTGTTTGATTGTTTTTTATGATTAATTTTCAGAGCTTTGATTTTGTTGTATGTTACTTGTAATTCATGCGCTTTATACAATCTAAGTCATTTGGTAAATAGGAATAGCTGAGCTGTGGGATCTTGCACAGCATGGACGAGTTGGGCCGAAGGGCCTGATTCCGTGCTGTATATATGATTGGGGGGCTGCCATTACCTATAGTTGTCGGTACCTGACAGTTGTATATGTAGCACAGTGTATCACAAAGACCAGTCTCCCCACTAATTGATTTCATCTATACCATGTTGCCTCGGAAAAACAGCCAATAAAACAAAGAGTGGGGATAAATGGGTCCCTTTCGGAATGGCAGGCAGTGACCAGTGGGGTACCGCAAGGTTCGGTGCTGGGACCCCAGCTATTTACCATATACATTAATGACTTAGACCAAGGGATTAAAAGTACCATTAGCAAATTTGCAGATGATACAAAGCTAGGTGGCAGTGTGAACTGTGAGGAAGATGCAATAAGGCTGTAGGGTGACTTGGACAGGTTGTGTGAGTGGGCGGATACATGGCAGATGCAGTTTAATGTAGATACGTGTGAGGTTATTCACTTTGGAAGTAAGAATAGAAAGGCAGATTATTATCTGAATGGTGTCAAGTTAGGAGGAGGGGGAGTTCAACGAGATCTGGGTGTCCTAGTGCATCAGTCAATGAAAGGAAGCATGCAGGTTCAGCAGGCAGTGAAGAAAGCCAATGGAATGTTGGCCTTCATAACAAGAGGAGTTGAGTATAGGAGCAAAGAGGTCCTTCTACAGTTGTACAGGGCCCTGGTGAGACCGCACCTGGAGTACTGTGTGCAGTTTTGGTCTTCAAATTTGAGGAAGGATATTCTTGCTATGGAGGGCGTGCAGCGTAGGTTCACTAGGTTAATTCCCGGAATGGCGGGACTGTCGTATGTTGAAAGGCTGGAGCGATTGGGCTTGTATACACTGGAATTTAGAAGGATGAGGGGGGATCTTATTGAAACATATTAGATAATTAGGGGATTGGACACATTAGAGGCAGGAAACATGTTCCCAATGTTGGGGGAGTCCAGAACAAGGGGCCACAGTTTAAGAATAAGGGGTAGGCCATTTAGAACGGAGATGAGGAAGAACTTTTTCAGTCAGAGAGTGGTGAAGGTGTGGAATTCTCTGCCTCAGAAGGCAGTGGAGGCCAGTTCGTTGGATGCTTTCAAGAGAGAGCTGGATAGAGCTCTTAAGGATAGCGGAGTGAGGGGGTATGGGGAGAAGGCAGGAACGGGGTACTGATTGAGAGTGATCAGCCATGATCGCATTGAATGGCGGTGCTGGCTCGAAGGGCTGAATGGCCTCCTCCTGCACCTATTGTCTATTGTCTATTGTCTATAAGATAATGAAAGTATTGTTCCACGCCGGTCATTCCACCTTCTCCTTGTTGGGCAGAAGGTACAGAAGCTTGAAAGCACGCACCATCAGACTCGGGGACAGCTGTTGTCTCTGTTATCAGGCTTCTGAACTGTTCTTCAGTAACCCAGGGTATTGTCCGATTTGCCTCAACCCCATTGCTGAGATTGAACTTTGTCTCTTGAACTGCTGCGTTACAATGCTGAGAACATTATTCTGCACTCAGTATCTACCCTTTGCTCTGTCTTTTGTACTTTAGTTTGAGTTGATTGTTTTTATGGATGGCATTATCCGGTCTGATTGGATGGAATGCAAGCCAAAGATTTTCACTGTACCACTGTACAGATGACAACATTCAACCTAAATCTAAACTGAAACAAATCAGGGGCAAGTCCTGTTCCATTCAGGAGAATCACAGGCCACACCAATGGAGCCTGTTTTCGGCAGGAATTGATAATATTTAATTTAATACCACGGCACCAAAAAATTGAGCATTGAATATATCCCAAACGGAATATTGGTTGAAAGAGAGCATGAACTCAGGCCCTTCGTCCCACTGTCTACACCGATTATCGGTCACCCATTCACACTAGTTCTATGTTATCCCACTTTCGTATTTACTCCCTACACATTAGGCGCAATTTGCCGAGGACATTTAACCTACAAATCCACTCGTCTTTATGTTAAGTCAAGTCAAGTTTATTTGTCACATACATATACAAGATGTGTGGTGAAATGAAAGTGGCAACGCCTGCGGATTGTGCCAAACTACAAAACAGAATAGAGGAAAAAAATTAACACAAAAAATAAATTAAATTAGTCCCTGGTGATATGAGAGTTAAAGTCCTGATGGCCTGTGGGAAGAAATTCCGTCTCATCCTCTCCGTTTTCACAGCGTGACAGCGGAGGCGTTTGCCTGACCGTTGCAGCTGGAACAGTCCGTTGCTGAGGTGTCAGGGGTCCCCCATAATATTGCTGGCTCTGGATCTGCACCTCCTGATGTTTAGGTCCTGCAGGGGGACGAGTGTAGTTCCCATGGTGCGTGTAGTCCAGCCGAACGCACTACTCTCCGCAGGGCCTTCCTGTCCTGGGCAGAGCTGTTCCCAAACCAGACTGTGATGTTGCCGGACAGGATGCTCTCTACAGCCCCAGAGTAGAAGCACTGAAGGATCCTCAGAGAGACTCAATTTCCTCAACTGTCTGAGGTGGTAAAGGCGCTGCCTTGCCTTACCCACCAGTGCGGCAATGTGTGTTGTCCATGTCAGATCCTCTGTGATGTGGACTCCCAGGTATTTAAAGCTGCTCACCCTATCCATAGTAATCCCATTTATCTCCAGTGGCGTGTACGTCCTCGGATGTTCAGCCCTTCTAAAGTCCACAATCAGCTCCTTTGTTTTAGTGACATTCAAGAGGAGGCTGTTGTCCTGACACCAGAGTGCCAGATCAGCCACCTCCTCCCGGTAGGCCTTCTCATCATTATCGGAGATCCGGCCCACCACCACAGTGTCATCAGAAAACTTGATGATGGAGTTGGAGCTGAACCTGGCCACACAGTTATGTATGTACAGGGAGTACAGTAGGGGGCTAAGGACGCAACCCTGGGGGGATCCTGTGTTCAGGGTGAGGGGGGTAGAAGTATGTCTCCCAATTTTGACCACTTGGGGCCTGGCGGTGAGAATGTCCAGGACCCAGGCATACAGGGGAGTGTTAAGCCCCATTTCCAGCAGCTTCTCAGCAAGTCTGGTGGGGACTATTGTGTTGAAAGCTGAACTGAAATCAATGAACAGCATTCTCACATAGCCCCCTTCTGGCTGTATGGGAACTACACTCGCCCACCTGCAGGACCTATGCGAGGGAACATGAGCAGCCAGGGGGGAAATCAACACGGTCTCAGGGAGAAGGTGCAAACTCAACTCAGACAGCACCCAAGGTCAGGTACAAATTGGGATCTCTGGTGCAGTGAGGCGGAAGCTCTACTAACCACCACTGTAGCCTTCAATGTTCATAAATAGCTATATGGCCTTGAGCTGTAGGTTCGTCAGCTGTTAATGCATATCCAAGCTGGCGTTTCCCATCAAACCCAGGATCTACAGGACCAGTTCCTGTGGATTGGAGGATAGCAAATGTTATCCCACTTTTTAAGAAAGGAGGGAGAGAGAAAACGGGTAATTATAGACCAGTTAGTCTGACATCAGTGGTGGGGAAGATGCTGGAGTCAATTATAAAAGACGAAATTGCTGAGCATTTGGATAGCAGTAACGGGATCATTCCGAGTCAGCATGGATTTACGAAGGGGAAATCATGCTTGACAAATCTACTGGAATTTTTTGAGGATGTAACTAGGAAAATTGACAAGGGAGAGTCAGTGGATGTGGTGTACCTCGACTTTCAGAAAGCCTTCGACAAGGTCCCACATAGGAGATTAGTGGGCAAAATTAGGGCACATGGTATTGGGGGTAGGGTACTGACATGGATAGAAAATTGGTTGACAGACAGAAAGCAAAGAGTGGGGATAAATGGGTCCCTTTCGGAATGGCAGGCAGTGACCAGTGGGGTACCGCAAGGTTCGGTGCTGGGACCCCAGCTATTTACGATGTACATTAATGACTTAGACGAAGGGATTAAAAGTACCATTAGCAAATTTGCAGATGATACTAAGTTGGGGGGTAGTGTGAATTGTGAGGAAGATGCAATAAGGCTGCAGGGTGACTTGGACAGGTTGTGTGAGTGGGCGGATACATGGCAGATGCAGTTTAATGTAGATAAGTGTGAGGTTATTCACTTTGGAAGTAAGAATAGAAAGGCAGATTATTATCTGAATGGTGTCAAGTTAGGAGGAGGGGGGGTTCAACGAGATCTGGGTGTCCTAGTGCATCAGTCAATGAAAGGAAGCATGCAGGTTCAGCAGGCAGTGAAGAAAGCCAATGGAATGTTGGCCTTCATAACAAGAGGAGTTGAGTATAGGAGCAAAGAGGTCCTTCTACAGTTGTACCGGGCCCTGGTGAGACCGCACCTGGAGTACTGTGTGCAGTTTTGGTCTCCAAATTTGAGGAAGGATGTTCTTGCTATGGAGGGCGTGCAGCGTAGGTTCACTGGGTTAATTCCCGGAATGGCGGGACTGTCGTATGTTGAAAGGCTGGAGCGATTGGGCTTGTATACACTGGAATTTAGAAGGATGAGGGGGGATATTATTGAAACATATAAGATAATTAGAGGATTGGACACATTAGAGGCAGATAACATGTTCCCAATGTTGGGGGAGTCCAGAACAAGGGGCCACAGTTTAAGAATAAGGGGTAGGCCATTTAGAACGGAGATGAGGAAGAACTTTTTCAGTCAGAGGGTGGTGAAGGTGTGGAATTCTCTGCCTCAGAAGGCAGTGGAGGCCAGTTCGTTGGATGCTTTCAAGAGAGAGCTGGATAGAGCTCTTAAGGATAGCGGAGTGAGGGGGTATGGGGAGAAGGCAGGAACGGGGTACTGATTGAGAATGATCAGCCATGATCGCATTGAATGGCGGTGCTGGCTCGAAGGGCTGAATGGCCTCCTCCTGCACCTATTGTCTATTGTCTATTGTCTATTGTCTATTGACCTCATCACCAGGAACTGGTCTCAGGGGGCAGGTGCTGCTGTGTGGAGTGTGGGTAGGTGTCAGGGGGCAGGTGATGCTGTGTGGAGTGTATGTGGGGAGGGTGAGAATAGCAGAATAATTGCATTACACTGGCTCCAGATTCACATTCCCCACCACTGTGGGACCGGGTGTGTTTTACAATGTTTATAAACCTGATTCCAGGTTCCCATCCCAGAGCGGGAGACGGTTAGGTGACCAGGATGATTTGTTTCAACGGATCGGGAGACTCCGGGGATGTAGACGCCAGTACTGGAGACTCCGGGCTTGGTAACGGGTGCAGCAACAACCTGGATATCAAGGTTAAGAACTGCAGCAGTTACTTTGTGTATCAGCTGAAGCCAACAGCCAGCGACGAGACTGTGTATTGTACAGGTACGTGGCTCCTTCTGTATTGACAAGAGATAGGTGGGGTTGTGTGTAAAGTTTGGACTGTCCCGAGTTACTAATACACACAGGGCGGCACGGTAGCGCAGCGGTAGAGTTGCTGCTTTACAGCGAATGCAGCACCGGAGACTCAGGTTCGATCCTGACTACGGGTGCTGCACTGTAAGGAGTTTGCACGTTCTCCCCGTGACCTGCGTGGGTTTTCTCCGAGATCTTCGGTTTCCTCCCACACTCCAAAGACGTACAGGTATGTAGGTTAATTGGCTGGGTAAATGTAAAAATTGTCCCTCGTGGGTGTAGGATAGTATTAGTGTACAGGGATCGCTGGGCGGTGCAGACTTGGTGGGCCGAAAAGGCCTGTTTCCGGCTGTATATATATGATATGATATGATATGATATGACAACAAACTCCACCCGCAGTCAGTGATCACTTCACTGGATTCTCCCGCACCTTGTCTGAGATGAACTGCCAGCGTGACACTACCTACCTAGTTATAGGTCTTGTTTTATGTGACGATGAATAGCTGATCACCGTTTGCCCCGCCTCGGGCTCTCATGATTTGACTGAGGTCAGTTGTTATTCATAGATAGCATGGAACAGAAAACAGTAGAGTTCCAAAACAAACCCTTCTCATCTGTGCGTTCCAGACACCTACTGCTCTACTCCTTGTGAATCTCCTTTACACTTGTCCCTTTCACCGTATCCCTCTGTAATCTAGTAATGGAAGTCTCCACCCTAACCTACCCTTCCTTCCATAATTCTATATACATCTGTCGGGTCATCAGTCAGCCTTGGATACTTTGGAAAATGTAACCCAGGTTTGTCCAGATCTCCTATTGCTAATACCCTCTAATCCAGACAACATTCTGGTAAATATCTGTGACCCCCTCTCCAACACATCTGTGGAAAGACTAAGTCTGTTCTTCCTGGAGCAGAAGGTGTTTAGAGGGATCCGATAAGATGATGAGGGATGCAGACTGCATGAAACTTTCCCCTCTATCAAAGGTAGAGACAAGCAGAGGGTAAACCACCGGGTGGCGCCGTCCATGGCAGCCTCGCCTACAGTCTGTCTTGTCCTTTTCTTATTTTGTTGTTTTTAGTCTGTTGTTAAATGTATGTTTTAGTGTATCTTTAGTTTTGTATTATGTGGGTGATGGGTGTGGGGACTGAGATCGTCCCGACTGTGGAGGGTTTGACTGCCCCGACCGAGGGAGTGGTAGATGTTTATGTTAATATTTATGTGGTTGTGTGTCTTGTTGCTATTTTGTTATGACTGTATGGCAAATTAAATTCCTTGTGTTTTTACATACTTGACTAATAAATTAATTATAATTACAATTATACTTATGGTAATTGGGAAGATGTGGAGAAGGCAGATGAGTGAGAATGGTGAGCACTGGAATACACTGCCTCTGGGATTGGTTGAAGCTAAGTGATGGGCAATGTCCAAGTGTTAAGATGATCACTTCATTCGCCAAGGAATAGATGGGTACAGAGCAGATGCATGGAGATGGAGATGGGACTCCTATGCAGGTGAGTACTTGGTCGGCATGGACCAGCTGGGCCGAATGGCCTGTTTCCATGCTGCACAATTATGTGAACTAAGAAATAATGAGAGGCAGAGCAATGAACTGAGCTGAAAGATAGATACAAGAAACTGCAGATGCTGCAAACATGAGTAAAAGGCAAAGTGCTGGAGGAACTCAGCAGGTCAGCCAACATCTGTCGAGGGAATAGACACGTGATGTTTCACAACAGGCCCTTTATTTGATTCATGTAATATTTCAGATAGTACAGTCGAGTTTGGTGGACATGGGTGAATGCAAAAGATGCTGGGTGACTTTGACTGAACTGGACATTAATTCTGACCATTATTATGTCCTCAGCCGCGGACTCTGCACTCGGTGATCCGTGTGTAAACCACACCGTCCTGGATCAGCCCTGGAGGAGCACGGGTTGTACCAGCACTAAGTGCACCAGTGGAAAATTGATGGATGATGACAACCTTCCTGAGGGATGGTACAGATTTAAGAGGTAACACTTTAAAATAATTGTATTAATCAATAATGCTCAAATTTGTATTAGAGAACACGGGCAAGTAAAGAAAGGTAGAGAGAGACCAGGGTAATCAATGATAGTAATAGGATAGTGTAGATGCAGAGAAACTGGGATCATCAATGACATTAATGGGACAGGGAGACCAAGGTGAACTGTAATGGGATGGAGAGTGGTTGATTATCCAGAACACACGGCCAAAGCATGCGATAGAATATGTACAACTATTATGTGTAAGAGACATTACTAAGATCAACTAGGTAAGGCACAATATGTTTGCAAATGGGTTTGGACACAAGAGTTTGCCTGGACGCTGTGGGCTGAGGGTCTCATTTCACAACTGTACAAACTTCATGACTCCATTAAAGGGCACAAAAACAAATGAATCCCAGTGGTGAGTGAATATTGAGAGTGGGCCCAATGCCAGTCTCCCTCTGGGTGAACAAACTGCCTCACTTCAGGTGTGTTGGAAAAAAACTGCAGATGCTGATTTAAATTGAAGGACACAAAATGCTGGAGTAACTCAGTGGGTCAGGCAGCATCTCTGGAGAGAAGGAATGGGTGACGTTTTGGGTTGAGACCCTTCTTCAGACTCTTAGCGAGTCTGGGTTAAAACGTGGTCGTAGAGTTGGAGGGCAGGAGGAATCACAGAAGGGGAGCAGTGAGAGAGGATGTTGCTAAACTCTCGTCGAAGAGAGGAGAACTTTGTCAAAGTAGACATACCTTGAGTAGAATTCGCAGTGGAGCGGCAAGATGTGGAGGAGAAAAACTGCAGATGCTGCTTTAAATCGAAGGGAGACACAAAATGCTGGAGTAACTCAGTGGGTCAGGCAGCATCTCTGGAGAGAAGGAATGGGGAATGTTTCAGGTTGAGACCCTTCTTCAGACTGAGCTGTGTCCCTCAGTTCAAGGACTGACTCTCTAATTGTTGTTTCAGTTCCGGCGGATGGAAGATTCCCGAGACTGTGGTTCCCAAACGTCACTGCTCCGGGAAAAGCCCAGGCTGGTTAAACGGTAGGGTCTGAGTTTGTGACTCTGGTATGGCCGGGGAGGGCCAGACTGAGCACCCAGGTCTCTTCACTCAGACCGTGACCTGGCCCTGGATCTTCACTGACCCGGCCCTGGCGGGCACTAGGATCCTAGAGTTTGCTGGTCGTCGCCCTGTTGATCAGTGCACGGGGCTTTCCCCACATGTGAGCCGGCGCGGTGCCAGAGGCTCCACTCAGTACAGTGGAGGTGGAACTCCCAGGGAGCTGGGCACGTCTCACAGTCTGTGACTGAGTGAATCAACTGGCAGCAATTTAATACAAACACTTCCATTGGTTCTAAATTACGGATTTTAAATGTTAATTATAGAAACGGAAACAGTGAAAATAGGTGCAGGAGTAGGCCATTCGGCCCTTTGAGCTAGCACCGCCATTCAATGTGATCATGGCTGATCATCCACAATCAGTACCCCGTTTCTGTCTTCTCCCCATGTCCCTTGATTCTTCCAGCCCTACGACCTCTATCTAACTCTCTTTTTAATGCATCCAGTGCATTCCACAAATTCACAACTCTCTGTGTGAAAACGTTTTTCCTCATCTCCATTCTAAATGGCCTACTCCTTATTGTTAAACTGTTGCTCTTGGTTCCGGACTCCCCCAACATCGGGAACATGTTTCCTGCATCTAGCTTGTCCAATCCCTTAATAATGTTATATGTTTCTATAAGATCCCCTCTCATCTTTCTAATTTCCAGTGAATACAAGCCCAGTCATTTCATTCTTTCATCATATGACAGTCCCGCCATCCCAGGAACTAACCTCGTGAACCGAAACGCTGCACTCCCTCAATAGCAAGAATGTCCTTTCGCAAATTAGGAGACGAGAACTGCACACAATACTCGAGGTGTGGTCTCACCAGGGCCCTGTACAACTGCAGTAGGACCTCTTTTTTAGGTATGTGAAGAGGAAAAAAATAGTCAAGGCAAATGTGGGTCCCTTGAAGACAGAATCAGGGGGATTTATTATGGGGAACAAGGAAATGGCAGACGGGTTAAACCGTTACTTTGGATCTGTCTTCACTAAGGACGATTCTCTCCCTCGAAAAGGTCCCACATAGGAGATTGGTGGGCAAAATTAGAGTACATGGTATTGGGGGTAGGGTACTGACATGGATAGAAAGTTGGTTGACAGACAGAAAGCAAAGAGTGGGGATAAATGGGTCCCTTTCAGAATGGCAGGCAGTGACTAGTGGGGTACCGCAAGGCTCGGTGCTGGGACCGCAGCTATTTACAATATACATCAATGACTTGGATGAAGGGATTAAAAGTACCATTAGCAAATTTGCCGATGATACAAAGCTGGGTGGCAGTGTGAACTGTGAGGAAGATGCTATGAGGTTGCAGGGTGTCTTAGACAGGTTGTGTGAGTGGGCGGATGCATGGCAGATGCAGTTTAATGTGGATAAGTGTGAGGTTATCCACTTTGGTGGTAAGAATAGGAAGGCAGATTATTATCTGAATGGTGTCAAGTTAGGAAAAGGGGACGTACAACGAGATCTGGGTGTCCTAGTGCATCAGTCACTGAAAGGAAGCATGCAGGTACAGCAGGCAGTGAAGAAAGCCAGTGAAGAATCTGCCATCTTGTTCTTGCTACCTAAGTGGATAACCTGACATTTATCCCCATTATACTGCATCTGCCATGCATCTTCCCACTCACCCAACCTATCCAAATCACCCTGCATCCTCATAGCATCCTCTTCACAGTTCACCCTGTCTCCCAGCTTTGTGTCATCTGCAAATTTGCTAATGTTACTTTTAATTCCTAAATCATTAATAACTATTGTAAATAGCTGCGTTCCCAGCACCGAGCCACACGACACCCCACTAGTCGCTGCCTGCCATTCGGAAAGAGACCTGTTAATTCCTACACTTTGTTTCCAGTATGCCAACCAATTATCTATCCATGTTAATACCCTCCCCCCGAATAACATGAGCTCTAATTTTGCCCACTAATCTCCCGTATGAGACCTTGTGAAAGGCTTTCTGAAAGGATCACCTATGCATCCACGATTTCTAGAGCCATCTCCTTGAGTACCCTGGGATGCAGACCATCAGGCCCTGGGGATTTATCAGCCTTCAGTCCCATCAGTCCACCCAACACCATTTCTTGACTAATATGAATTTCCTTCTGTTCCTCCATCACCCTAGATCCTCTCTCCCCTAGTAGTTCTGGGAGATTGTTTGTGTCTTCCTCAGTGAAGACTGAACCAAAGTACCTGTTCAACTCGCCTGCCATTTCCTTGTTTCCCATAATAAATTCACCTGTTTCTGTCTTCAAGGGTCCCCCATTTGTCTTAACTAATCTTTTCCTCTTCACGTACCTAAATAGACTTTTGCTATCCTCCTTCATATTCCTGGCTAACTGACCTTTGTACTTCATCTTTTCTCCCCGTATTGCCTTTTTAGTTACCTTCTGTTGTTCTTTAAAGGTTACCCAATCCTCTGGCTTCCCGCTCATCTTTGCTGTAGTATATGCCTTCTCGTTTAGATAATTCAATCCCAAATGTACTTTTAGGGCCCAAAGCCCCTGATGGATGCTGACAGGTGATGGAGCAGAATTAGGCCATTCGGCCCATCGTCTACTCCACCATTCAATCGTGGGTGATCTATTTCACCCTCCTAACCTCATTCTCCTGCCTTCTCCCCATATCCCCTGACACCCATACTAATCAAGAATTTATCTATGTTTGCCTTAAAAATATCCATTGACTGCCTCCACAGCCTTCTGTGGCAATGAATTCCACAGATTCACCAACCTCTAACGAAGGAAATTCCTCCTTATCTCCTTCCTAAAAGAACGTCCTTTAATTCTGAAGCTATGATCTGTGGTCCAAGACACTCCCGCTAGTGGAAACATCGTCTCCACATCCACTCTATCCAGGTCTTTGACTATTCAGTAAGTTTCAATGAGGTCCCCCCTCATCCTTCTAAACTCCGGCGAGTACAGGCCCAGTGCCATCAAATCCCCATCCATATGTAAACACACTCATTCCTGGGTGTTGACAGCTGAAGCCCTGCCCTAGATGGGTGCTGACATGTGAGGCTCTGCTTCTGATACATCAGCACCCAACATGGTCCACCCCTGTGTTTCCAGTCCACACCCGGCACCCCAGGGTGTCAGCACCAGGAGGTGCTCTCAGGCGAGGGTGAGGGTATCAGCTCAACGCTGATGAAGTCAGCTCAGACTGGACCGTGGGTTGTGATCATTGCATTACACTGGCTCCACATTCACAATCCCTGCTGCACTGTGGGACCGGGTACAGTTTATAATGTTTACAAACCTCATTTCAGGTTCCCATCCCAGTGTGAGTGACGGGGAGGTGATCAGGAGAGTTTGTCGTAACTGGGATTGCGATCCCTATCACAAACAGCTTGAGATCAAGGTGAAACACTGCAAGGGGTTCTTTGTGTATCGGCTGGAGCCCATGGGGTGCTGTGAGAACGTATATTGTACAGGTACGTCCCCGTTCTCCATGACGCATCTGGGAGGCTGTGGGGTAAATCCGGGAATTGCCCAATCAGCAATTTTCCAAACCGATCCGTATTTGTGAAAATCTCAGTTCACAGTCCCACACCGACTGTCAGAACCAAACCCCACCCCATCACTGACCCCAACACACAGGCAGGATGGCCCCTGTCCCAGCTCACCCACCCACCCATTGCCCCACCCTGTCACCCACCCACCCATTGCTCCCACCCTATCACTGACCCACCCACCCATTGCCCCCTCCCTGTCCCTGACCCACCCATTGCTCCCACCCTGTCCCTGACCCACCTACCCATTGCCCCCACCCTGTCCCTGACCCACCCACCCATTGCCCCCTCCCTGTCCCTGACCCACCCACCCATTGCCCCCTCCCTGTCCCTGACCCACCCATTGCCCCCACCCTGTCCCTGACCCACCCACCCATTGCCCCCACCCTGTCACTCACCCACCCACCCATTGCCCCCACCCTGTCGCCCACCCATTACCCCCACCCTGTCCCTGACCCACCCACCCATTGCCCCCACCCTGTCACTCACCCACCTCACGTGCAAGACGTCCTCTGACCCATCTCACCGAATCACTCATTGCCTCCATCCTTTATGGACAAGACAATTCCCTCGTTCCCCACTCGCCCAGGTCCTAGCTGTCCCCTCCTGCCCCCCCTCCCCCCCGCGGGACATAGTTACCACCCACTTGTAACATTTCTCCACCCCCACCACGTCTGGTAAGCAACCAAACCATGCTACTCCTCCCCAGGTCCCCGCTGATATGTGTATTCCCGTACACCGGCTGCTCTCTCAACCATCCCCTCCCCTCACCGTCCCCTCCCCCCACCGAGAACCAGCCATTTCAACCCCTCCCCCTCCGGGACCCTCTGTCCCCTCTCCTACCCTTGGATCCAGCCATCGATTCCCTCCCGCATCCCATCCCATCCCATCCGTCCCTCCCCCCGACCCTCCTCACCCCCCCTTCTATGATACCCAGCCATCCCGTCCACTCCCCCCACACCTCCCCCACAACCCAGCCGTCCGCTCTACCCACCTCCAATCCATCCGCCCATAGAGCTAAGTCATATCCCCTCCCCCACCCCAGTATCTGACCGTCCCCTCCCCCACCCCAGTATCTGACCGTCCCCTCCCCCACCCCAGTATCTGACCGTCCCCTCCCCCACGCCAGTATCTGGCCGTCCCCTCCCCACCCCAGTATCTGGCCGTCCCCTCCCCCACCCCAGTATCTGACCGTCCCCTCCCCCTCCCCAGTATCTGACCGTCCCCTACACCCCAGTATCTGGCCGTCCCCTCCCCCACCCCAGTATCTGACCGTCCCCTCCCCCTCCCCAGTATCTGACCGTCCCCTACACCCCAGTATCTGGCCGTCCACTCCCCCACCACAGTGTCTGGCCGTCCCCTCCCCCACCCCAGTATCTGCCCGTCCTCTACACCCCAGTATCTGACCGTCCCCTCCCCCACCCCAGTATCTGGCCGTCCCCTCCCCCACCCCAGTATCTGGCCGTCCCCTACACCCCAGTATCTGACCGTCCCATCCCCCTCCCCAGTATCTGACCGTCCCCTACACCCCAGTATCTGACCGTCCCCTACACCCCAGTATCTGGCCGTCCCCTCCCCCACCCCAGTATCTGACCGTCCCCTCCCCACCCCAGTATCTGACCGTCCCCTACACCCCTGTATCTGGCCGTCCCCTCCCCCACCCCAGTATCTGACCGTCCCCTCCCCCACCCCAGTATCTGACCGTCCCCTACACCCCAGTATCTGACCGTCCCCTCCCCCACCCCAGTATCTGGCCGTCCCCTCCCCCACCCCAGTATCTGACCGTCCCCTCCCCCTCCCCAGTATCTGACCGTCCCCTACACCCCAGTATCTGGCCGTCCCCTCCCCCACCCCAGTATCTGGCCGTCCCCTCCCCACCCCATTATCTGGCCGTCCCCTACACCCCAGTATCTGCCCGTCCTCTACACCCCAGTATCTGACCGTCCCCTCCCCCACCCCATTATCTGACCCCTCCCCCACCCCAGTATCTGGCCGTCCCCTCCCCCACCCCAGTATCTGGCCGTCCCCTACACCCCAGTATCTGACCGTCCCATCCCCCTCCCCAGTATCTGACCGTCCCCTACACCCCAGTATCTGACCGTCCCCTACACCCCAGTATCTGGCCGTCCCCTCCCCCACCCCAGTATCTGACCGTCCCCTCCCCACCCCAGTATCTGACCGTCCCCTACACCCCAGTATCTGGCCGTCCCCTCCCCCACCCCAGTATCTGACCGTCCCCTCCCCCACCCCAGTATCTGGCCGTCCCCTACACCCCAGTATCTGACCGTCCCCTCCCCCACCCCAGTATCTGACCGTCCCCTCCCCCACCCCAGTATCTGGCCGTCCCCTCCCCCACCCCAGTATCTGGCCGTCCCCTACACCCCAGTATCTGGCCGTCCCCTACACCCCAGTATCTGGCCGTCCCCCACACCCCAGTATCTGACCGTCCCCTCCCCCACCCCAGTATCTGGCCGTCCCCTCCCCCACCCCAGTATCTGTCCGTCCCCTCCCCCACCCCAGTACCTGTCCGTCCCCTCCCCCACCCCAGTATCTGGCCGTCCCCTCCCCCACCCCAGTATCTGTCCGTCCCCTCCCCCACCCCAGTATCTGGCCGTCCCCTACACCCCAGTATCTGGCCGTCCCCTACACCCCAGTATCTGACCGTCCCCTCCCCCACCCCAGTATCTGGCCGTCCCCTACACCCCAGTATCTGGCCGTCCCCTACACCCCAGTATCTGGCCGTCCCCTACACCCCAGTATCTGTCCGTCCCCTACACCCCAGTATCTGGCCGTCCCCTCCCCACCCCAGTATCTGGCCGTCCCCTCCCCACCCCAGTATCTGGCCATCCCATACACCCCAGTATCTGGCCGTCCCCCACACCCCAGTATCTGACCGTCCCCTCCCCCACCCCAGTATCTGACCGTCCCCTCCCCCACCCCAGTATCTGTCCGTCCCCCCCACCCCAGTATCTGACCGTCCCCTCCCCCACCCCAGTATCTGTCCGTCCCCCCCACCCCAGTATCTGACCATCCCCTCCCACACCCCAGTATCTGACCGTCCCCTCCCCCACCCCAGTATCTGGCCGTCCCCTACACCCCAGTATCTGACCGTCCCCTCCCCCACCCCAGTATCTGGCCGTCCCCCACACCTCAGTATCTGACCGTCCCCTCCCCCACCCCAGTATCTGGCCGTCCCCTACACCCCAGTATCTGGCCGTCCCCTACACCCCAGTATCTGGCCATCCCCTCCCCCACCACAGTATCTGTCCGTCCCCCCCACCCCAGTATCTGACCATCCCCTCCCCCACCCCAGTATCTGACCGTCCCCTCCCCCACCCCAGTATCTGGCCATCCCCTACACCCCAGTATCTGGCCGTCCCCTCCCCCACCCCAGTATCTGGCCGTCCCCTACACCCCAGTATCTGACCGTCCCCTACACCCCAGTATCTGGCCGTCCCCTCCCCCACCCCAGTATCTGGCCGTCCCCCACCCCAGTATCTGGCCGTCCCCTCCCCCACCCCAGTATCTGGCCGTCCCCCACCCCAGTATCTGGCCGTCCCCTACACCCCAGTATCTGGCCGTCCCCTCCCCCACCCCAGTATCTCGCCGTCCCCTCCCCCACCCCAGTATCTGTCCGTCCCCCCCACCCCAGTATCTGACCGTCCCCTCCCCCACCCCAGTATCTGACCGTCCCCTCCCCCACCCCAGTATCTGACCGTCCCCTCCCCCACCCCAGTATCTGACCGTCCCCTCCCCCACCCCAGTATCTGACCGTCCCCTCCCCCACCCCAGTATCTGTCCGTCCCCCCCACCCCAGTATCTGACCGTCCCCTCCCCCACCCCAGTATCTGTCCGTCCCCCCCACCCCAGTATCTGACCGTCCCCTCCCCCACCCCAGTATCTGTCCGTCCCCCCCACCCCAGTATCTGTCCGTCCCCCCCACCCCAGTGTC
Source organism: Rhinoraja longicauda (assembly GCF_053455715.1). NCBI lineage: Eukaryota > Metazoa > Chordata > Chondrichthyes > Rajiformes > Arhynchobatidae > Rhinoraja > Rhinoraja longicauda. The sequence goes on along the minus strand of NC_135971.1, from coordinate 257,798 downwards.
TGTCCGTCCCCCCCACCCCAGTATCTGGCCGTCCCCTACACCCCAGTATCTGTCCGTCCCCCCCACCCCAGTATTTGACCGTCCCCTCCCCCACCCCAGTATCTGGCCGTCCCCCACCCCAGTATCTGGCCGTCCCCTCCCCCACCCCAGTATCTGACCATCCCCTACACCCCAGTATCTGACCGTCCCCTCCCCCACCTCAGTATCTGACCGTCCCCTCCCCCACCCCAGTATCTGGCCGTCCCCTCCCCCACCCCAGTATCTGGCCGTCCCCCACCCCAGTATCTGACCGTCCCCCACCCCAGTATCTGGCCGTCCCATACACCCCAGTATCTGGCCGTCCTCCACCCCAGTATCTGGCCGTCCCCCACCCCAGTATCTGGCCGTCCCCTCCCCCACCCCAGTATCTGGCCGTCCCCTCCCCCTCCCCAGTATCTGTCCGTCCCCTCCACCACCCAAGTATCTGTCCGTCCCCTACACCCCAGTATCTGGCCGTCCCCTCCCCCACGCCAGTATCTGACCGTCCCCTCCCCCACCCCAGTATCTGGCCGTCCCCTCCCCCACCCCAGTATCTGGCCGTCCCCTCCCCTACACCCCAGTATCTGGCCGTCCCCTCCCCACCCCAGTATCTGACCGTCCCCTACACCCCAGTATCTGACCGTCCCCTCCCCCACCCCAGTATCTGGCCGTCCCCTACACCCCAGTATCTGGCCGTCCCCTCCCCCACCCCAGTATTTGGCCATCCCCTCCCCCACCCCAGTATCTGGCCGTCCCCTACACACCAGTATCTGGCCGTCCCCTCCCCCACCCCAGTATCTGACCGTCCCCTCCCCCACCCCAGTATCTGGCAGTCCCCTCCCCCACCCTAGTATCTGACCGTCCCCTACACCCCAGTATCTGACCGTCCCCCACCCCAGTATCTGGCCGTCCCATACACCCCAGTATCTGGCCGTCCCCTCCCCCACCCCAGTATCTGTCCGTCCCCTCCCCCACCCCAGTATCTGGCCGTCCCCTCCCCCACCCCAGTATCTGGCCGTCCCCCACCCCAGTATCTGGCCGTCCCCTACACCCCAGTATCTGACCGTCCCCCACCCCAGTATCTGGCCGTCCCCTACACCCCAGTATCTGGCCGTCCCCTCCCCCACCCCAGTATCTGACCGTCCCCTCCCCCACCCCAGTATCTGGCGGTCCCCTCCCCCACCCTAGTATCTGACCTTCCCCTACACCCCAGTATCTGACCGTCCCCCACCCCAGAATCTGGCCGTCCCCTACCCCCACCCCTGTATCTGGCCGTCCCCTCCCCCACCCCAGTATCTGTCCGTCCCCTCCCCCACCCCAGTATCTGACCGTCCCCTCCCCCACCCCAGTATCTGTCCGTCCCCTCCACCACCCCAGTATCTGGCCGTCCCCTCCCCCACCCCAGTATCTGTCCGTCCCCTCCCCCACCCCAGTATCTGTCCGTCCCCTCCCCCACCCCAGTATCTGGCCGTCCCCTCCCCCACCCCAGTATCTGGCCGTCCCCTCCCCCACCCTATTATCTGACCGTCCCTTACACCACCCCAGTATCTGGCCGTCCCCTCCCCCACCCCAGTATCTGTCCGTCCCCCCCACCCCAGTATCTGGCCGTCCCCTACACCCCAGTATCTGTCCGTCCCCCCTACCACAGTATCTGACCGTCCCCCCCACCCCAGTATCTGACCGTCCCCTCCCCCACCCCAGTATCTGTCCGTCCCCCCCACCCCAGTATCTGTCCGTCCCCCCCACCCCAGTATCTGTCCGTCCCCCCCACCCCAGTATCTGGCCGTCCCCTACACCCCAGTATCTGTCCGTCCCCCCCACCCCAGTATCTGACCGTCCCCTCCCCCACCCCAGTATCTGACCGTCCCCTCCCCCACCCCAGTATCTGGCCGTCCCCCACCCCAGTATCTGGCCGTCCCCTCCCCCACCCCAGTATCTGACCATCCCCTACACCCCAGTATCTGACCGTCCCCTCGCCCACCCCAGTATCTGGCCGTCCCCCACCCCAGTATCTGACCGTCCCCCACCCCAGTATCTGGCCGTCCCATACACCCCAGTATCTGGCCGTCCCCCACCCCAGTATCTGACCGTCCCCCACCCCAGTATCTGGCCGTCCCATACACCCCAGTATCTGGCCGTCCCCCACCCCTGTATCTGGCCGTCCCCCACCCCAGTATCTGGCCGTCCCCTCCCCCACCCCAGTATCTGGCCGTCCCCTCCCCCACCCCAGTATCTGACCGTCCCCTCCCCCACCCCAGTATCTGGCCGTCCCCTACACCCCAGTATCTGACCGTCCCCTACACCCCAGTATCTGGCCGTCCCCTACACCCCAGTATCTGACCGTCCCCTCCCCCACCCTAGTATCTGACCGTCCCCTCCCCCACCCCAGTATCTGGCCGTCCCCTCCACCACCCCAGTATCTGTCCGTCCCCTACACCCCAGTATCTGGCCGTCCCCTCTCCCACCCCAGTATCTGACCGTCCCCTCCCCCACCCCAGTATCTGGCCGTCCCCTCCCCCACCCCAGTATCTGGCCGTCCCCTCCCCTACACCCCAGTATCTGGCCGTCCCCTCCCCCACCCCAGTATCTGGCCGTCCCCTACACCCCAGGATCTGGCCGTCCCCTCCCCCACCCCAGTATCTGACCGTCCCCTCCCCCACCCCAGTATCTGGCAGTCCCCTCCCCCACCCTAGTATCTGACCATCCCCTACACCCCAGTATCTGACCGTCCCCCACCCCAGTATCTGGCCGTCCCATACACCCCAGTATCTGGCCGTCCCCTACACCCCAGTATCTGGCCGTCCCCTCCCCCACCCCAGTATCTGGCCGTCCCCTCACCCACCCCAGTATCTGGCCGTCCCCTCCCCCACCCCAGTATCTGTCCGTCCCCTCCCCCACCCCAGTATCTGACCGTCCCCTCCCCCACCCCAGTATCTGGCAGTCCCCTCCCCCACCCTAGTATCTGACCGTCCCCTACACCCCAGTATCTGACCGTCCCCCACCCCAGTATCTGGCCGTCCCCCACCCCAGTATCTGACCGTCCCCTACACCCCAGTATCTGACCGTCCCCCACCCCAGTATCTGGCCGTCCCCTACACCCCAGTATCTGGCCGTCCCCTCCCCCACCCCAGTATCTGACCGTCCCCTCCCCCACCCCAGTATCTGGCGGTCCCCTCCCCCACCCTAGTATCTGACCGTCTCCTGCACCCCAGTATCTGACCGTCCCCCACCCCAGTATCTGGCCGTCCCCTACCCCCACCCCTGTATCTGGCCGTCCCCTCCCCCACCCCAGTATCTGTCCGTCCCCTCCCCCACCCCAGTATCTGACCGTCCCCTCCCCCACCCCAGTATCTGTCCGTCCCCTCCCCCACCCCAGTATCTGGCCGTCCCCTCCCCCACCCCAGTATCTGTCCGTCCCCTCCCCCACCCCAGTATCTGTCCGTCCCCTCCCCCACCCCAGTATCTGGCCGTCCCCTCCCCCACCCCAGTATCTGTCCGTCCCCCCCACCCCAGTATCTGACCGTCCCCTCCCCACCCCAGTATCTGGCCGACCCCTACACCCCAGTATCTGACCGTCCCCTACACCCCAGTATCTGACCGTCCCCTCCCCCACCCCAGTATCTGGCCGTCCCCTCCCCCACCCCAGTATCTGGCCGTCCCCTCCCCCACCCCAGTATCTGTCCATCCCCCCCACCCCAGTATCTGACCGTCCCCTCCCCCACCCCAGTATCTGACCGTCCCCTCCCCCCACCCCAGTATCTGGCCGTCCCCTCCCCCCACCCCAGTATCTGGCCGTCCCCTCCCCCACCCCAGTATCTGGCCGTCCCCTCCCCCACCCCAGTATCTGGCCGTCCCCTACACCCCAGTATCTGGCCGTCCCCTCCCCCACCCCACTATCTGGCCGTCCCCTACACCCCAGTATCTGACCGTCCCCTACACCCCAGTATCTGGCCGTCCCCTCCCCCACCCCAGTATCTGGCCGTCCCCTACACCCCAGTATCTGGCCGTCCCCTCCCCCACCCCAGTATCTGACCGTCCCCTCCCCCACCCCAGTATCTGGCCGTCCCCTACACCCCAGTATCTGACCGTCCCCTCCCCCACCCCACTATCTGGCCGTCCCCTACACCCCAGTATCTGTCCGTCCCCCACCCCAATATCTGGCCGTCCCCTCCCCCACCCCAGTATCTGTCCGTCCCCTCCCCCACCCCAGTATCTGACCGTCCCCTCCCCCACCCCAGTATCTGACCGTCCCCTCCCCCACCTCAGTATCTGGCCGTCCCCTCCCCCACCCCAGTATCTGACCGTCCCCTCCCCCACCCCAGTATCTGACCGTCCCCTCCCCCACCCCAGTGTCTGGCCGTTCCCTCCCCCACCCCAGTATCTGGCCGTCCCCTCCCCCACCCCAGTATCTGACCGTCCCCTCCCCCACCCCAATATCTGGCCGTCCCCTACACCCCAGTATCTGGCCGTCCCCTCCCCACCCCAGTATCTGGCCGTCCCCTCCCCCACCCCAGTATCTGACCGTCCCCTCCCCATCCCAGTATCTGACCGTCCCCTCCCCCACCCCAGTATCTGACCGTCCCCTAGTCCACCCCAGTATCTGACCGTCCCCTCCCCTACACCCCAGTATATGGCCGTCCCCTCCCCCACCCCAGTATCTGGCCGTCCCCTCCCCCACCCCAGTATCTGTCCGTCCCCTACACTCCAGTATCTGACCGTCCCCTCCCCCACCCCAGTATCTGGCCGTCCCCTACACCCCAGTATCTGGCCGTCCCCTCCCCTACACCCCAGTATCTGGCCGTCCCCTACACCCCAGTATCTGACCGTCCCCTCCCCCACCCCAGTATCTGTCCCCTCCCCCACCCCAGTATCTGGCCGTCCCCTCCCCCACCCCAGTATCTGGCCGTCCCCTCCCCCACCCCAGTATCTGGCCGTCCCCTCCCCCACCCCAGTATATGGCCGTCCCCTCCCCCACCCCAGTATCTGGCCGTCCCCTCCCCCACCCCAGTATCTGGCCGTCCCCTCCCCCACCCCAGTATCAGGCCGTCCCCTCCCCCACCCCAGTATCTGGCCGTCCCCTACACCCCAGTATCTGGCCGTCCCCTACACCCCAGTATATGGCCGTCCCCTCCCCCACCCCAGTATCAGGCCGTCCCCTCCCCCACCCCAGTATCAGGCCGTCCCCTCCCCCACCCCAGTATCTGACCGTCCCCTCCCCCACCCCAGTATCTCACCGTCCCCTCCCCCACCCCAGTAACTGACCGTCCCCTACCCCACCCGAGTATCAGGCCGTCCCCTCCCCCACCCCAGTATCAGGCCGTCCCCTCCCCAACCCCAGTATCTGTCCGTCCCCTCCCCCACCCCAGTATCTGGCCGTCCCCTCCCCCACCCCAGTATCTGGCCGTCCCCTCCCCCACCCCAGTATCTGGCCGTCCCCTCCCCCACCCCAGTATCTGGCCGTCCCCTCCCCCACCCCAGTATCTGGCCGTCCCCTCCCCCACCCCAGTATCTGACCGTCCCCTCCCCCACCCCAGTATCTGACCGTCCCCTCCCCCACCCCAATATCTGACCGTCCCCTACACCCCAGTATCTGACCGTCCCCTCCCGCACCCCAGTATCTGACCGTCCCCTCCCCCACCCCAGTATCTGGCCGTCCCCTCCCCCACCCCAGTATATGGCCGTCCCCTACACCCCAGTATCTGACCGTCCCCTCCCCCACCCCAGTATCTGACCGTCCCCTTCCCCACCCCAGTATCTGACCGTCCCCTACACCCCAGTATCTGGTCGTCCCCTCCCCTACCCCAGTATCTGGCCGTCCCCTACACCCCAGTATCTGACCGTCCCCTACACCCCAGTATCTGGCCGTCCCCTCCCCCACCCCAGTATCTGGCCGTCCCCTCCCCCACCCCAGTATTTGGCCGTCCCCTCCCCCACCCCAGTATCTGGCCGTCCCCTCCCCCACCCCAGTATTTGGCCATCCCCTCCCCCACCCCAGTATCTGGCCATCCCCTCCCCCACCCCAGTATCTGACCGTCCCCTACACCCCAGTATCTGACCGTCCCCCACCCCACCCCTGTATCTGGCCGTCCCCTCCCCCACCCCAGTATCTGACCGTCCCCTCCCCCACCCCAGTATCTGACCGTCCCCTCCCCCACCCCAGTATCTGACCGTCCCCTACCCCACCCCTGTATCTGGCCGTCCCCTCCCCCACCCCAGTATCTGTCCGTCCCCTCCCCCACCCCAGTATCTGGCCGTCCCCTCTCCCACCCCAGTATCTGTCCGTCCCCTCCCCCACCCCAGTATCTGGCCGTCCCCTCCCCCACCCCAGTATCTGGCCGTCCCCTCCCCCACCCCAGTATCTGTCCGTCCCCTCCTCCACCCCAGTATCTGTCCGTCCCCTCCCCCACCCCAGTATCTGGCCGTCCCCTCCCACACCCCAGTATCTGTCCGTCCCCTCCCCCACCCCTGTATCTGACCGTCCCCTACACCCCAGTATCTGACCGTCCCCTACACCCCAGTATTTGGCCGTCCCCTCCCCCACCCCAGTATCTGGCCGTCCCCTCCCCCACCCCAGTATCTGTCCGTCCCCTACACCCCAGTATCTGGCCGTCCCCTCCCCCACCCCAGTATCTGGCCGTCCCCTCCCCCACCCCAGTATCTGTCCGTCCCCCCCACCCCAGTATCTGACCGTCCCTTCCCCCACACCCCAGTATCTGGCCGTCCCCTACACCCCAGTATCAGGCCGTCCCCTCCCCCACCCCAGTATCTGGCCGTCCCCTCCCCCACCCCAGTATCTGGCCGTACCCTCCCCCACCCCAGTATCTGGCCGTCCCCTACACCCCAGTATCTGTCCGTCCCCTCCCCCACCCCAGTATCTGACGGTCCCCTCCCCCACCCCAGTATCTGACCGTCCCCTACACCCCAGTATCTGACCGTCCCCTCCCCCACCCCAGTATCTGGCCGTCCCCTACACCCCAGTATCTGGCCGTCCCCTACACCCCAGTATCTGACCGTCCCCTACACCCCAGTATCTGACCGTCCCCTCCCCCACCCCAGTATCTGGCCGTCCCCTACACCCCAGTATCTGGCCGTCCCCTACACCCCAGTATCTGACCGTCCCCTCCCCCACCCCAGTATCTGGCCATCCCCTACACCCCAGTATCTGTCCGTCCCCTACACCCCAGTATCTGGCCGTCCCCTACACCCCAGTATCTGTCCGTCCCCTACACCCCAGTATCTGGCCGTCCCCTACACCCCAGTATCTGACCGTCCCCTCCCCCACCCCAGTATCTGGCCGTCCCCTACACCCCAGTATCTGTCCGTCCCCTACACCCCAGTATCTGGCCGTCCCCTACACCCCAGTATCTGGCCGTCCCCTACACCCCAGTATCTGACCGTCCCCTACACCCCAGTATCTGACCGTCCCTTCCCCCCATGTCCAAGCCCTTCCCTCCTCCTCTTCCCTTCCCTGGGATGAGGGAGAGATGAGAGGGTGATGGGGAGAGAGTGGAAAAGAAGTGGAGGGGTAGTCAGCCCTGGGGAGAGAGGGTGATGGAGCAGGAGGGGGAAAGTCAGGGTCTGGGATGGGGATGGAGGGAGCCGGGGAGTGTGCAATGAAACGAGCGCATAGAGACAGAAGATGTGCACTGAGTAACGGCTGGAATGATGGAATGGAGGGAGAGGGGAGCAGAGCAGACTGATGCAGCAGAGGGCTGGACAATGTGGGTCACCAGAGACTGGTGTTGGCCACGCACTTCAGTCTCCTTCCATCCCACAGAGC